>NW_019091210.1:3000000-3240809 GCF_002217175.1 Folsomia candida
CAAAAACATACACAAACAATCTGGTATCCTATTTTAATTTGGTTTTGCACGGATTTTTTTACAATTTCTAAAGCTTTTATCTACATAATAGACAGATGAGTTTGCGAATTAATTTTCTGAAATAAAAACATGCCCAGTTTTCGGGTAAGCTTGCGAAAAAAAATCCTGGGGCCACTCCCAGAGCCCCCGCTTAAATATCAGCTTAAGCTAATCTTTTTTTGAACGAGGTTTAAGCTCGTTTTTTGGAGCCTCCCAGAGCCCTGATCAGATTATTTTCGGATCGGCTCATCTCCGGTTTAGGTTTAAACCAGTCTCAATTTTTCGTGAGACTAAATCCTGCCCGACTGCAGCTCCAAAATCATTTTCACCTCGATAAATACGATCATTGCACAGTAAAAATTCATTTACCGTTAAAAATATACTGTTAAAATTCTACTTCATCCACCGTAAGTAATTGTAATTTCGTTTTCTTTGTTTTGTTGATAATAATAACCGTTTCTTTTTCGAACAGACTCCAAGCTGGATTGTGACTTTGGCATTACTAAAATGAGTCCTTCTTTCATTGCTGAATAAGTTAGTCAGTTAAATTAATTGTTTTAAATGGTCTTGACTCATAATTAATGGTCGCGACTCATTTCTTTAGGATGTGCTCAATCTGACTTCTCGTGTTTGGGAATAGGACGCGACGACATTGCGAACAATAGGAAAACGATATTCTATGCCAAACAATAAGTTTACTATCGGCTTCCAGTGTCAATAATAATAAATTGTAAATTTATTGAATATATTAAACGGTAGATAAAGTGTTACAACCATGCATATGTGAGTTAGAGCCTTTCCTTATTTATATTCGAAACAACATGAACTGAAACATGGCATTGACTTAAATAAATCTAGTCGTTACTCATCAAGATAGTTAAATTATCGGCTACTTTTCGTTTTTTAAGGTCCAACTCTTGTTCAACTTGATTACGTTCCGCCATTAATTCCTTGCATAACATCAACTTGCTTTGTCATTAAATCAATCTGCGATCGTGATAGCTGCTGTGATTTCGTCCGTGTGATTTCGGGGCACTCATGTAGATTAAGAATTATAGCAAGTCTCGATAGTACTCGTGCCTCTTAAGACTTGGGATTTGATGAGTGACGCAAATAATGTGCAAACAAGGCTGCTTCTTATTAATTTGCGCTTTTGAGGGACGATAGCTGCAGCCGCAAATTCTAGTAAACAAATCACAATATTGAAACTTAAAAATTGAAATTGGTTGTAACTCAACAATAGTTGGTTGTCACTCAACTTACCTGTTTTTGCAAAATTATTTAATGTGAAATTAGCGCATTCCTCGATAATCCGATTCACAGTTGATCGCGACACACCACAAACCCCCCTCCCCCTACCACATTTCTCTGAAACCACCCTGACCTTAATTGGCAAAGAAATACACTTTTGTATCGACTGGGACGGTGGTACTTATTTGTCCTTCAAGCTTATCATGAAGTTCGATAAGCTCTCTTGCACCCCAAGCTGATATACCATAATGTTACCTTATTTCACTGTCACTTAGTTTATCAAATCTTTGTTTACTTTTCTTCTAATTGCACCCGGTATAAATAAGGGCACCGCCATATAAAGGAGTCACGACTGCAATAATTTGCAAGTCAAGGCCCGGTGGAGATTCAGGGATGAACTACTTGTTCGTCACTCGGAGACAATTAACTAGCAATTTGGACATACGCATCCAACATTAGAAAAAATTAATTCTTAGTAAAACTAAAAGAAATTATTTACTTGCGAGCTAACAGGTGAGAGAAGGCGAAGATTTGGACTTACGACTACTAATAGCAGTCGCAGCAATTTTGGCTTAGTTTTAGTCCTAAGTTTTTCTCTGGACACCATTTCAATCCGTGTCCAGAGCCCCGGCTCAATTTCGGATTAGCTTAGATTTTAAGCGGATTTTTACAATGGAAAAAGTTTAAACTTTTGTCTGGGACGGAAAAAAATCAGATTATGTTTAAGTCTCTTTTTTTTGGCTTAAGCGGGGCTCTGAGAGTGGCCCCTGAGGTTTTCCAGCAAAAGTGTTGCGAAATCTCGCAAATTTCACAAACTTCGCAGGTTGTGGTGCTACGCTCAATTTGCGAACTAAGTATGTAAAGGTTGACGTGAGTGAGAACGCGCATGGTAAAAGTATTTATTACTTTGTACCAAGTGAGTAATCTCGGTTTGGCTGGTAGGATTAGGATTACGTGGAGGGGGAGTGAGAGTGACATGCAAATTAACCATAATCCTTCTTCCAGTCAGATTTCCAACTGTTTCTTAATTACGAGATTGTTCTCGACTTGTCTTGATTGGAAAAGAGGGGAGAGTGAAAGCTAGGAAGGGGAATTTACTGCACAAGTTTGTAAAATAATTCCCCTCGGGATGACGGAACGGTGGCGAGGTGTTGATTAATACTTGAGACGAAAGTAACAAATAACTTTCACAAACTAATTACTAGTCATGCAAGCATATTAAATTTCGGTTGCAATAAAAATAAGCGAGAAATTTTGGTTTAAAACCGTATAATGGTAGGAAATTCGATATACAAAAATTAAGAGGTAAAGATTTAAGTAGTTATGCTAAGAAAAAGTATGATTTTTATGCATTTAATAATCTCGGATGGTTATATGTCCAGAATTTGTGCTTTGATCAACTAAATAAGTCCAACTTTCTTGGGATTTTAAACTCTTGCGAATGTTCTCAAGATCAGCGTTAAACAAGCGAGTGGGAAGAAGTATTTAATGATGAGGTTATCGGGAACGGGGAGAAAGTTGGTTTTCGGAATAATTGCATCATTTGTAAACTGTCCGGGAAGCAGAGTACACTTAAGGTGATGAAATTCTTGGAGGGATGATATTACACGAAAATTATACCCCATGGGAAACCTTTGAGTTGTTATTTATTTTAAATACGGAACAACTTTTACAAAAATATTCGAATTGTTAATTCAGGAATTTTACCGAAACAAAATTTGAGCGAATCTTCCACGGTTTGACCAAATGGGCGTACTCACGTCAACGACTTATTTATCTTGCAGAGTCATTTTGCGAATTGTTTCTGAATTGTCATTAGTTCGCCAATTTGTGGAAAATTATTTCTCCAGGCTTATTGATTTCATAGATAAGCGGTTTACCGCACTTGCTTCTATTACATGTCACCTTGACGGTCTTGTCTTCCATAAAAATATGAGAGACACGTGTAGTCTACCAACCTAATGTGCGGGAGAAAGAGTGACATTTCCTCAGAATTTTTTGGATCGATCTTCAATATTTTCAGTTTCCAAGATCCACCGACAAACAAAGTATGTTGGAAAAATGTCGTGTCACATTCTTATCCTTTCCGTAAAGAGAGACCATACTCCCATTTTTGTGCGGTTTTATACATACATGCCACTAATCCGAAGAAATGTCACAAGTTTTTGATGGGTAACAGGAAATGGATCATCAATCATTTTTCGAGTTTAGGGCTAGCTGTGACATACCGACAGGGTTCGGAAAAACCCAGGGTTTTAATCAAGAATTATAAAACCCATGGGTTTTAATGGGTTTTACCATGTTAATTGGGTTTTATTTGGGTTTTAATGGGTTTTATTGGGTTTTATTGGGTTTAAATGGGTTTTATTGGGTTTTATTAGTTTTAAGTAATAACTTAACAAAAATAATTCGGAATTTGTATCTATTCTCAAATTATTTTTGTTTTATAACACTTGAATTCTGTGATGCTAAAGGATGGAGTCAATTGTTGATTTGTTCCGAATTATAATATACTAGAATAGTAATGAAATAAACTGCTTTAGAATGAATTGAGATAACGTCTTCTAACGTATAGGAGATGTATTTAACTTTTAGAATTTAGTTTTAAGGTAAAACTCAATTAAAACCCAATAAAACCCATTAAAACCCAAATAAAACCCACTTAACATGGTAAAACCCAGTGGGTTTTATTCATTTACAACCCATTAAAACCCATTAAAACCCAATAAAACCAAACCCATTAAAACCCAGGTCGGAATACCCTGCATACCGAAAATATCGATATTGCAAGGAAGCCTGCATATATTTAGATGTATGTATGTATATAAATCAAGCTATACGAGGTGCCTTGCTAACAATTACCAAGTTCTTGTTTATGAAACCACGTTGCATGCAAAAGTGCAGGTTAATAAGTTTTGCTGGTAATAATTCGCTTGGTTGCACTCATCATTAGATGAGAAGGGTGTACGATTAACGTATCGCTCAAAGTTCATAATGATGGGATATGAAGTTTATCCTGCTGATGCTTGGAGGAACCTAATCAGAGAGAAGGAGAGACAATTGTAACATGTACATATACATGCATGTAATATGCAAATGCACATTTTAGTGTATATTTATCTGCATATTTTTATTTAGCACATGTCTTAACAGGTACATGTCGACTACTTACATAATACCACGTGAAAGTATGTACCATGGTTGGAAGTAATGCAGTATTATTTTTAATTTTGACTTTTGTATACAAAAATATTTTACGCAGTTTTCTGGTTTTCAACTTTTCCAGTTTTTTTAATGCACATGTACTCCATTGCTCGGCCTCCAGGGAAAATGAATTTTTGGAGGAAGACAAAGAGATGAATTGTTATTTAGCGGTATTGTGTGTCTGTGTCACTAAATTGATGACTGCAAAAACTTTGACAAGAATATGGTGGAAAACTGAGCAGGTGATTATGAATGAAACGTCTGAAAAGATTTGATGCAAAGGAAACGATGCACTAATTGGATCCAGCTGAAAACTCGACAACTTTCCTTTGTACCTCACCAAATATATATTTTGATGAGAAAGCAAATCTTTCCATCTCACAGCTTTCTCCGACACAACGAAGTAAATAATGATGGCAATTTGCTCACCCACCCGTTCATTGACGGGGACAAGTTGCAGGCTAATTTCTGGTAAATGTACTGCACTGGGAAATTTCTGTAGAGTCCATTATGTACGAAATCTAATGACGCTAATTGTTTTTTCAAGGTAAAGATGCATATCTGCAAGACACAATCTGACGATGTTGTTTTATGAGTTGTGACTTCAACGTATGTTGATCGTAATTGCGTATGTATTTGTTATTGATTTTACAAGGCTAGTAAGCATGTCATAATTTATGTAATAAGCTAATCGATAAACGGAGAAGTATTGAATTATCAAAATATTTACAAATTGAGGCAGTGTGAGACTTCTAAACTATAAAAAATAATGCACATGTTTGTAACACATATCAGAAATTCTAGAAAGTAAATGAATTTCTGTGGTGCCTATGCATTTGAAATTACCCAATTTCATCTTAACAGGAATAATTCTATTCACTATTTCATAATTATTACTCAATTTTGAAAAAGAATAGTAAAATTAAAACTTTCAAAAAACTAAATGTGAAAATGAATCCCTGTGAAAATATTATTTTTGAATTGGCTCGCTAGGATCGAGTATAAAGAAGGTCATAAATTTGAACACTACCTAAATATCTCCCGAACGGTGTAATTGTCATGGGAAGGACACAATGCTCTGATCACCACGTCCCCTTAAATGGCTGACATCCTGTATACATGGCCCCTACCATATCCCTCTTTCACATCCCCATCAACCATTCCAATTACCAAATTAAACCTCAATATCAAGTTAGTATGCAGTCTGCTCATCAACCAGGAAACACTGCGGCAGTCAGAGGTCTTCATTATTAGGGTGATGATCTTACAAATGAGATTCTCCTTTATACATTTTCCAATACATGCTTTGTCCGTATTTGGATTTGAATGTTAAGTAAATTGTTAGAAATTTGGCATAGTCAGGCAGGTATTGATTTCTCTATATTAAAGTTGCTACCACTTGATAATAAAATTATACCGGTCAATAAATATGTGCTACCGATTTGATAACTTTTTAATAATGTGCTACATATTTATATATTACTTACTACACGGTATATGTAAGTATTCTTTATCAAGACCGCTTTGGTATAGAGTCAAATATAAGTACCGCTTTGTATTATTTTAATACTGAATTTCTAAGAGTGTACAAAATTACGAATTTTACTCCAAAAATTTCCCTCGATAGAGCTCATTCACGTTTAAAATTCGGCACTACGTGACTCGTCCTATGCTTGTGCACTAACTAAATTAATACGACACATTCTGCAGTCGTCTTATTTCTATTTATCAAGCATCAAATTTACAGCTAAGCAAACTCACGGATGATTACATAATAAAAATAGTGAGCATGACAAAGTGTGTAATAGTAAAGAAAAAAAGTTTGTAACGAGCAATAATGCATCCATATCATCATCACCTTCGTAATGAAGAGAATTCGACCAAGCACGCACATAATTTAGGTTGAGGAAAATGTATGCATACTAATTTGACGTTGAGGCTTAAATTGGTAATTAGGATGGTTGATGAGGGTTCGAAAGAGTGGATTCAGACTCATTCTCAGCTCGGATGAGTGACAGAGTGAAAGTGAAAATACGTTTGTATGTATTGTAGGGGTGGCTTCGTTCGTTAGCAAGTTTTGAAGTTTTATTATTCACATACCAACTTTTTTATAGGATAAAAAATCCGGATGGTAACGGGATAGATTTTTTCCACTTCGAAGAGATGCAATGATGTTCCGTTGATTTCTTAATATTAGTGGAAATAAGACTTTTGCCGTTCACAAAGAAATTTACAAACTCGACTAATTTATAATTATTATTTTACGAGGCATGCAATATACATAGATGCATAAAATACAATGATTTCGGATTTATTGCTCATAATTAATTAGTACACATTCTCCTAACTTAATTAAGGAAAATTCCTGACTAATTTTCCATCGTTCCTCTCATCCTCTCATCCTCGATAAGAGACAAATCCCGATTTTAATGCTTGATGGAAAATAAGCTTCATGAGTTTTTTTCTGTTAACCTTAACTTGCTCGGTTGAATTAAAAAAGCTCAAATTTGTTAATTGTCAAATGTGACCTTTTAATTGTTAAACGACATTTTTTATAAAGAGTGTCATTTAAGATGCCCGATGTAAACTTTGTTGGGAAATTTACCCGAAATTCCGATATGGACTAATTAATTATATATAAATATTCTCCCATTTAAATATGCAGAACTAGCCCAGGTGTTCCCAGTCAACTATTTATATATTCTGTTTTCTTACTAATTAATAAGCAGTTTGTAATTAATTTCCAGAGTTGAAGAATCAACTTAATTTTGAGCAAAGTTTATAACAATTTTACTACAAGAATAAGTTTTCTCCAGAAACTTTTGCTGATCTTACTTTGAAATGTTTCCCTGTTTTGTGGCAGATGCATACATATCAATCAGATGAAATTGACTTCGTGGAGTTTATTCTCAAGTAGAATTTTCCCCTTCTCCTTATTTATGTATCTCAAGAAGAAGCCAAACATGGTTGACTTGGCAAGAAAATAACAAACTTCTCAGCATTTCGGTTGAACCTCAATTTTCTGCTGGGTTGCGCGTATTATGCAGTTTAACCAGTTCGTGACATAAATTAAGTTATTTGACCAAATATTTATTTAGCAAAGGCAGGCAGGCTGTGACGAATCCCACAGATACGATGGAACACATGCATCTGAATAAACGACAACCTGAAGCCTTGTTTATCTTGGGGTATAGGATAGTCTCATTTTGCCTCAATTTGTATTCTGGTACGGGTTTGGTCATGTTTTGACAATTCCATGCTGTTTAGTTCACATGTACAAGCGAAACATCTGAATGCATGGTTCTGGCAAGAAAAAAACCAGAAAATTGGCATCATTATTTCCGGTGAAAGTGGGGGAGACAGACTTTCTGCAATTGGATCCAATTATGCAAGTACCTGCATTTCTAGAATCGTTTCGTTGGTCGAATTTGTATGCCTTGCTTGCTCTTGTACAGTCATTGTGTTGACTTTGTATTTCTATTATAATATGTTTCGCTTTTGTGAGCCTCACACCTGTGTCGGAAATGTATAAAATGATTCACTGGTTGCATTTGTTAGGCTGAATTTTTCACTATAAGCTTGGCAATTCTGAAGTAAATATCAGAATTTTTGGCAAACACTCACTTTTCTGAGTTTTAGAAAGCTTCCCGGGCGATAGTAGATACATAAAGCGAACATGCTTACAAAGCCAAAGAATAAAGACGACGACAAACGGAAATTCCTTGCTACGTAGTTTGCTGGAAACAATGCTGAGAATTCTGCAAAAAAAAATCACGACTGAAAGATACAACCATGCAGAGAATTTGCGATATCAAATATCCGAATTGTCCGAATCCTACCCACTATTTTTAAACCAGAAAACAAAGTCAAACTACGCATAGTTCACTCGTTCGTTATAGGTTCGTTATATTTGCTTTAAAAAATATATCCTGCTAAAAATATTAAAATACTGACAAAACTATCAACTTTTTTCAGAGATGCTTAATACACCCCCAACTTTTCGAACTTCAACTCAACTTTCTCTTCTCACTTTTACCCACCTTTTTTATTCCTGTATTACGGTGTCTCACGATTACGGTGATAAATTGATTCTCGTTACGTACAGAATTATATACGATCAGCCGAATTTTTCCATAAAATATGTTTTCACTTTAATTTTCTTGAAGAAAGCTGGTGCAAGTGCAGCAAAGCACACGAGGTTCATTTCCGCTAAGCGTGATGCTTGATTGACACTCCGTTCTTCGGGCAGGTGGGCACGCTGCAGACGGAATTATCATCACGTCACATCGCTGGAGAAATGATTGATGATACTTGCATTCCCCCTTAAAGAATTATTTTGGGACATTTATTCCTCCGTATAAAAAGACGGGGAGAAATTACTGTGATGAAGTTGAAGTCTGTGGGGGAGAAGAAGGGTATTTGTCTTGCATCCGTGGGTGCATGCCTGTTTTTGAAGTAGGATATCATGTGATGCGTATGTAAGAGACAAATGTCAGTTTCAGCTTCCTGTCGTATTCTTCTTGGGTGAGTGTGGGCTGTCCAAGAAAACAGACCAAGAATGGCGAGTATTTGTGGTAAGAAATCTAACATAATATGGACAAAGATGGACCGCCAGACAGAACTTTTACATAAGCCTTTATTCGTTCTCCGGCTAAAAATGATTGTGCTTTAGATAAATATTTATGTACAAATATAAGTATAGAAATACTTCAGAAAATTTTACATTTGAAAATGAAAATTAATTAGACTAAAATGTTTGTTCTGAGTAAGTTGGTTAGTTATTTTTAGCAAACAGAAATTTTATATTTTGGATTTCATTAACTTGTAAGACACTGATCTTTACAATATTGATCCGACGAAGTAAGTATTTATATGGATGCATAACGGTTTCCATTCTAATTTTTCAGAGAAGTATTGGCAAAATTTTTTATTAGCTAATTATAATTGTAAATTGTGATTAATTGAAAGTAACCGAACAAGTTTACTAATCCAAGTCAGAAGTGTGCTAAATTGTATTTCGTTTTCATTTCCCAAGGGGATTTCTCCATTTCTCATTTATCACTCAACTTTCTCTCCTTGTATCTAATTACATACATATTCTTATGTATGTATTCACCTTCTACGCATCTAGTTACATGGTGACCATCTCCTAATTAAGAAACTCTTGAAATCAGAGTAGAAAATGGATCACGGTGTAATTTGTATGTCATCCTAGCCGTTCTCATTTCACAAAACAATCCTGACCAGTACAGCAGTAAGTAGCAAAAATCACATAAGAAAAATCCCTTAAAACTCGTACCAAAATATGTAGTTACATCTGTAGATAAATACATGCGTAATGAAGAAATGTAAGACATATGCATATATTACACTTCAAAAGGCATGCACAGGTATAAATTGTCGTCAAAAACAACATTTTTTCAAGCTAAATTGTTTAAGCTGCATGTAATCAGGGTCAGCGATATTGTGTTGTCAAATAGGTATATACTCTTTTTTTTTTTGCTGTAAAATCTCGCGGTAAAAAGGTTTCCACCTGCCCCATACAGTTCGCACCCAATTCCATTCAAAGCTTATGGCAACTTAAAACTTTAGACATAGGGTTTTGAATGGAATTGGGTGCAAACTGTGTGGGCCAGGTGGAAACCTTTTTACCGCGAGATTTTATAGCCAAAAAATCAGGAGTACAATCTTCAGTTGGCTTGATTAACCGTAAACTAACCAAAAATTCTTTAAAAATCACAAAGATGCGCACCTCTATACACACATTTATTTCGCACAATGACATTTTTTAGTAGTCAGCTCCTGCTCGAATAATACATAAAATCCGAAGAATGTTTTTTAACCTGAAACAAAACACGAACGATTTTCTCGCTGAGAAACGGAAAGCTAATTTTGTCCAAAAATAAACAAATTGTGTGGAATACTTCCATATAAACTTGAAGCCCTCAGAATTCCTTCTTCACAATGAAGAAATGTGACATGTGGTGAGCTGCGAGTACGCATAATGCGAGCTCATAACATAAATCTCTCACTCGTTCCGAGGAGAACATTATTCCCGAAAGGAGGATGGAATTTGAACTTGAAACCGGAACACAAAGCTTTGCCATTGTTCTACATAAAGATGGGGGGAGATCAGAGAAGAGTGTAAAAATTTGGATATTTCGTGCCTAATCCTACACCCCGAAAAAATAAGGAGTTAAAATACCCGAGTTGGCGATTAACTCTTAAGCCTTTCGTGCTCGCATAGGTACATAAATCCAGAGAATTTTAAGACCGAGGGGGGAAACTGGTTGCATTTTATTAGACAGAAAGTGCATTATGGTGAAAATTGAACTAAATATTTAACTGATGACTGTTTTATCACGTATTTTTCTTGTGGGAGAGTCGTTAAGTAAATGAACATCTTTATTTATTTAGGTAGCCTTAGCTATTGTAAGTATGTAAGTGCATGCATGTAAAGTCTCAATTTCCCCATTAAAGCATTAATAGTTAAGCTATTATTTATGAAATGCCCTTCATTGTTTCCTGACAAACTATTTAATCTTCCATAAATACATAGTTTCTTGAGTTAAGTATTAAATTAATTAACTCCTGATATTTAAGGAAGTCAGTTATGTATGTAACTATTTGTCGAAATTTAAAAATATGTGAAACTAGATCAATTTGTAAAATAATTTATGCAATTTTAAACCTCGAATCCTGCCCAACCAGCTTTCCATGCACCGGATACTTTTATCTATTTGACTTATTTCGTAGCCAGTCTGCCTGACAAGTGTTTACTTTGCAGATAAGTGAATATTTGTATGCTCAATTATCTCAGATATGACGATGATGATGATCTGCACTTGTAGGCTACTCCATTTAAAATCTCTATGGTAACGATTTACTGCATGTACATAGACTTACTGAGACTGAAGATGCGATAATAATTACTACATATGATTGGGGTTTCGTCCCTACATACATACTTTTCCAAAGAGGGTGAGAGGAAAGGGTGACCTGACATTCTTACCAATAAACCCAGTCATCTTGTGCAGCTGCTTTCCCAGGGGAAGCCCAGCAAATTCCTAAAGTGTCTAAAACCGGAAACTAAATAGGTTCACATGATCTCGAAATTAAGTGAATTTTAACCTAGTCAAGCATTATCCTTCCGGTTGAGAAAACTGGTCGTCGGAAGGAATGATGACCTGCATCATCTGTGTCTCTAGTACAGATAATGAGGATCAAGCCAAAAGTTGTGGTGGGCTGACACATAAAACCACTCTATGTATACATGCACTTTTCTCTCATACATGCATACACAATTATGCATGTTGATATACATATGGAGCAAAAATATGGGTTCGACAAGGTCATGGCAGGTCGTACATATGTATTTATATTTTTATTTGACCGCTGTGGGGGTGAGAAAATGAGTGACACCAAGTTTCTACCTGGATCTCGTTGTGTGAAAAATATTGGGGCCACGTTATTAAGCATGCCATAAATTCTGCCTCATTATAGAAATGTATGTACCACCTAAGATTTGGATACTCACGTATGACCCCTAAATGCTTAAATTGGTGGTTGAACTCTTATCAAACAAAGCTCGGCAAAATAATGGACAATAACGCCACGACAGTAATGTTCATAAATGTAGCTCGTCAATCTATAAAATTTCACATACATATCAAGACAACTTGCCAATTTTTGCGAAATTTGGAACATTTTGCAAAAATAAGTGCTGATTTTTTCCCCCAAATTTACCCCGCAAACTGACAAGTATTTATTTCGTAAGATTATTTCGCAAACTATTTATTTTCTACATGCTTTATGATGCGAAATAATATGCTGACGTGAGTACGCCCAATTTATATACATACATACATTACTTAATACCAGAACTTTGTACCCACATAAATACATCGTGTTGCATGACACACTGCTAAATTTGTCCGCAATATAAATATTCACCACCAACGATAATTTTATTAGGGATTTAGCACAGTTTAATTCAATTACATCCAATTTGCGTGAAAGTTATAATCTTACAATGTGATCTTTGACCTGTCCTCTCGGTGACGGCATGTCTATTCATCTCGTTCCTCCACTTCTTTTTATGACACGAGTTGGTGTGACCAAACATAAATTCCGGCAGACTCGTCAGTCTCTCTTGATTCTTGTCTATCAGTTCACGTCCACTCCAGTAATCTCAACGATACGAGTTGAGCGAATTAATGGATTCTGATCATAAATTTGTCAAGTGTATCACAAGTTATGACCAAACTTGGAGAATGAGTCCAGTTTAAGTGAGCAAGTAAACAAATGGTGTGACACTTACAGATTTATTCAATAATGTTTATGTGTTTAGTGCACATGCATCTGAATCTGAAGTGGGTGTGCCGACAACAAGTGGTAAGTATCGAATTTATTTAAGATTGATTTGCAAACTGGGGAATCCTTCATTGTATTCACATCGTCACAACGAGACATTTGTAATAATGGGCATAAGAAATATTAGACAAACATGGACTATGAAAATTTTATACATTGTGTTTTATTAAAATTTCTCGCATTTTCATGGCTGTAAAAATTTTCACCAATTTTAGAAGTTATTTTTCATGAAAAATATGTGGGGCTGTTCATTACGAATTCGCATCGCAGGATAATTATGAGAAAAAAATTGTGATCTAAATACTATACCCTTGGAGATGCAGAAATTCTCAAATAAATATGCAGGCCAAATTTTTTTTTGCGAGATTGACAGAAGTCAGATAGGTTTTATTTCCGCGGGTTAATGTCAAGGTGTAAAATAAAGAAATCGTGGTGGGTGGTATCGCTTGAAAATCATTTGCGCCAGGTAAGATAGACGAATCTAAGAATATTCTGCCGCTAGGATTAGTTTGCCTTCTTGGAACATAAATCATAAGTCCGACTGAATTCAATTTGTCATTATATATCCAAAATATATCCAATAATATTCAATAATATATCCAAAAAAACTTGCTTACGCTTCTAAACGTTGAAAATTAAAGAAATTTAACCCCGTTTATTTAGCCCGTTCTAAAAATAATGTGAAAATTATATAAACCGAATTTTCATACATTTAAACATGCTGGTGCACAAAAATATTGTAATTCTGCTACGCTAAAAGTGCTGTTATCGTATAATCAGATATACTCTCAATTATCGCAAGTTTAGTACATCTCTGTAATTTGTGGAATCTGTAATCGAATAAACCCGCATAAAATGTGAAAGGCCGCATAGTCTTGATTTTCCTTCTCACTAACTTCCTTAGATTGAAGCGCTTGGCAACCATTAACTGCGGAACTTTCGCTGGCACCATCCTTAAGTTTATGTTGATCGCGGACGACTCCTCGTGCATGTAGATTAAGGGGAAAACGAGGATTTGAAGGCAACAGACACAGCTGGTTACAATACAAGGATACATCCAATAGATTGTAATTGGTATTAAGGTGTACGCAGAAATACATAGGTACAAAGCCATAATACATGCGCCCATTAACGTTGCTACTAATGAAGTAGTGGCAAAATCAAGAGGTCCCTGAGCAGATTGAAGAATAAGATGGACCATGCCATATACGCGTAAGGTCAACCCCAAAGAGATTTGTCCCCGCGACAGTTGCCCCGTGAGTGTGAGGATGTAGTCGACAACGGCGATCACCACAACGGTCAAGAAGGTTGAAATCCAGAAGAATTCAAAAATTCCGGTTATGGACAAAATAAGCCTAACAGCGGAAATTATGAATGAATTATTTCGAAGTATTTGACTAGGTAAGTACGCCTCAAACACAAAGAAGAAAGGATCTAGTTCGAAGTAAATTGAGAAAGAACCAACTCCGTTAGAGAAGCATTTGTACCACAATTCCAACAAGGAATGCCCTTGAGCTTTTGACTATCCATTTTAGGAACCAAAGCTACGAATTATTCACAGAGCATACCTACGAAAATTAAAAGTTCTACGAAAATTAAAAGCCTTCGTACAAGTCACATTTGATAAATAGGAGAACAGGCGACCTTCCCAATGGCAGATTTTAATGCCTTGCTGATAGGTTGTATGAGGCTAGTGTATCCGAAACTAATGAGTGTTAAAGTGTTGGCTATGGTAGAGTGTCATCTAACGTCAACTCCAAGGGATGAAGAATACTCTAGTTTTTAAAATTATTCCCTCAGCCGTACTTTGAAAGTTTTCTGGCTTGGGACGATAATGTCTAAAGTTCATAATATTTAGGTATGACATCGGATATAATAAAACGACTATCTAGGAACACCAAAATGTTGATCGTATTTCAATAAGAAGTCCGATCAAAATTGAGTTTTTGGTCAGGAGTTTTACATAAACCAGCAAAAGCAAGAAGCCTTTCGTTTATTTCGCCACTTTGAGTGGATCCATGGAGCTCCTTCACTTACGCTCACTTACATACAGGGTTTGGCACTTTGGTGGATACGAATTTGACCTTGAATAACCCCGGAACGGTTTGTCGTAACGGTTCAAAATTTTGAACAGACGAGCACGTTATCCTCAAATAGTTGTGTGCAAAAATTCAACTCTCTACTTTCAAAAATGCCTCCCCCACAGCCCCCAGAAGCTGAGACAGTCATTTCAACTTGTTCCAGAAAAAATCTCGCCCGTGTTTGCAAAAAATGTTATTTAAATTTTCGTTCAGGAATAAGAGTGAGTTATTGGTGAAAATTGACGAAGCACTATTTTCCCTATAAAATCCTAATTGGGTCCGAAGAGCTTACTACACGACAAATGCCGAAAAAAATGCAAGAAATTTGGTGCTTTTCAGGGAGGAGAACTTTTGTAAACAGTTTATGGTCGTGGGTGCAATGTCCGATCGCGGTGTCCATCCACTTATCAAAGTTCCCCAAAAAATGAGCGTATCTGCAAAGCACTATGTGGACCGTGTATTAAAACCACTTTTAGAATAATATTTTCCTAAATAGCACGGTAAAAAAATAAAGGATGTGATTTTTCATGATGACGCAGCATCTTCATAAACGGCAAAGTTGACCTAAGATTATGTAAATGACCTTGAACCTAGATTCGGGATAAAAATCACATCGAATAGTGAAATGCCTGTAAAATGCCCTGACATAGTCGAATAGACCTTTTTGGATTCAAAGACTTGAAAATAATTTTTTTTCTATGGAGACCAAATTTTTGAGACGGAGTTTGGAAAAAGTTAAAATGACTGTCTCAGCTTCTGGGGGCTGTGGGGGAGGCATTTTTGAAAGTAGAGAGTTGAATTTTTGCACACAACTATTTGAGGATAACGTGCTCGTCTGTTCAAAATTTTGAACCGTTACGACAAACCGTTCCGGGGTTATTCAAGGTCAAATTCGTATCCACCAAAGTGCAAAACCCTTCTGTATTACTACATAAATATCTATGTAGGTATCTATGTACTTACAAGATGTTAAACTCGGCGTCGAAATCTGGCGTTGAAAACGTCGTAAATTCTCCTCCTAAGCCCACGTATGTATCCATGAATATATGTCAGATATTCTTCATTTATTTCGCAATATGTAAATATTTTATTTTCAAAAACGACACGATGGGTTTTGTGAAACTTATTAAATTTTCCGTTTAAACAGGATGTGACTATTGTTCGATATGAAATATAATTATTTTTTCTGATTAAAACTAATGAAAGTTTACCATACGCAAATATGCTTACCTTTTTCTGAAAAATAATTATATTAAATATTGGTTGTTCTGGACTTGAAGATTTTTACTAATAAAAGCATAATAAATATGCCAACATCCTGTACATACAGGTTTGTTCAAATAGCATGTTTAATCCAAAAACTGAAATTAAATTATAAATAAATAGATAAACATTTTTCTGATGAGAAAACTGTTTAAATTATTTTTTCTACTAAATAACAACAACAACCACGGTTTATACATTGAAATATTTTTGTAAAATAGAGGCAGTGGAAAAAATTCTTAACAATTACAGCTTCCAATTATGGATGTATTAACATGGTAGACCCATTATTAAATAGTATGCCCACTTATATTTTATAGTGATCTAAAATTGTATATATGTATGCATAATCAAGTGTAAATGTTACGCCTTTTATTTTTTTAAATTTATGACAGCAAAGATATTTTTTATATTTACAAACCTCGTAAAAAAATTAAGTTAAATTAAGTTTACAATTTTACATTTATTTCTGTGTATTTACTAAATACTATTTAGGTAGATAGTTGTCTATGGTCATATTTCTATCAAGTTCTAAAATTCACATGACAATCCGACACCCTCGCCCAATACAACAAGCAGGAAGTAAAACTAGATATTTCTCAATGCAACGTGAAATTTTTCAAAGGGAAAAATTTGTAAATTTCTTTTAATTGCTGAAGTTTTTGTCTGGGATAGTCGCCATTTTATTATGTTCCAGTAATTTCGATGTGTTAGAGTTGAATAGTGAATAAAAATCTCAATTTGAAATCCTCGTAAGTAATGGAGACAAATATTGTCACCCGATTTACACCACGCGTTGTTCATATCTGACTATATGTATCTACCAGTTTGACGTATTTAAAATCAATACTATTAGTGTAAATAAAGTTTTATTGCCAAAACGGTGACAATTCAGCAGTACTCGGAAACCGTATTAGCACTGATTTTGCTAACGATGCGTACTCGCAATGAATACCCCCATTGCATACATTTGTGTATATGGAGACCGCACATGACGCTGGATAACTAACCTTGTCGGGGAGTTTGTCCGTGAATAATTGTGAGTTATTGGTTCCACTTGAAATGTGTCGCCAAAGACTATATTTTCGCGAAAATAAAATTATGTCGTGAAATTTTCAGGCTGGGAGTTTTCTTTGGAATGCATTAGTTCTGGTTTCGTCTCGTCTGGAATATGGATGCAGTAATTGAAATCATAACAACAACGTACGGATTAGTATACATATTCATGACAAAAAAAATACATTTTGTAACACCGAGACGTGTCACATTTTGTTTAGTAAAACACGTAGGATTAGAAGAATTGGAATCTTGTTGCAATGTTTCAGTTTATATACAGATATGCACATAGGCAGATCTCCTCGTTCAAAATTTTTGGGGACGACTGGTTCGATTGGAATATTACACACATTGTAAAATTATGACCGGACGGGAATGTACACATATTTATTTATGTTCGTACATAAATAAATAAGTATATGAATACATAAGTACGTTGTCGGATGAAATATGAGGAGTCGCGAGTTGTAATCAAGAGGGCTAAATGAGCTGTTAGGATAATTTAATAAGATACAAACTATTTATTGAGAGCCGTGAAATTGAAATCCGTTCAGCCAAATCGACAAAAATTGAGTGGCATTAAACGAACAGAATTATGCTGGAGCAGGAACATTATATTTTTTCCTTCGGGGCTGAGATAATTGATTTTAATTTAATACAAAAAAACTAAGTGATGCATCTGGGATCTTAAATATTTTGTAATCATCATTTTGCTAAGTTTGATAACATGACTTGGTCGTGATTTGCACGACTTTTGCCTGATCCGATGTCCCAGCCGCTTGTGTCGATTTAATGTTTTACTTACATGAGTACGTATTCCTTACGAAAAACATTTAAGCAATTCACGCTGGCCATTGGTAACATTGTGAAACAAGTAAATTCTATAAACTTGTACGAAATTTTAGAAATATTGCCAAGGAAAATTAGCTTACAGATGTTTGTAAACTTACACAGATCAAGGGGGCCTTTGAGGGTATTCACGCACCCTTGGTAACTACGTAAACAGCGTAAAATTCGTAAAGTTACAAACGTTTACAAACAGCTTCCCGTGAATTCACTTTTGTAATTATTTTCGTAAAAATTTATCTGATGATTGAAACAAAATGTCGATCATTTCCAGAAAACCGAAATTAATGGAAGACATTTGTAGAGCTGCATTTATTGATATAATAAATTCCACGAACAGTGGAGGCTGTTCCTATAAAAATTTCGAAATTCAACCCTCCTAAATTCTAATAATAAATTATTTTTCGACTCCACACTAAATCTTAGCTGAATATATAAATTCTTAGAAATCGGATGGGTACCCCTTCCATATTACCCATCTGGTTATTTTTTGTTCATCTTTGACTTCATATTCTTTCATGAGAAGCTATGAAGTATCACCGTTCCGAATTTCAGCTTTTTGAGACAAGTTATGAAAATCGGTATGGGTCACCCCAACGGGTCCCGGATGTGAAAATTTCACTTCATATTCTTCCATTAGGGGCCATTAGCAGCCTCTATACGAAATTTCAGCTCGATTGGATGATTTTGAAAAATCGGTATGGGTCACCCCCTCGGGTACCTCCGGTTGACAAATTTTCCTATTTCACGTCATATTCTTTCATTAGGAGTCACTAGCAACCTCTATGCCAAATTTCTGTATCGAACAATTTTTTTTCTTCCCCAAATTGAGTTTACAAAATACTTTACAAAATTAAAAGACGCCTGTGAGCTGCGTAAGTTTACAAAAGTTTGTAAACTGATTTTCCTTGGCAATTTTTGTAAAAGTTTGTAAACGTTTGTAAGTTTACGGGTTTTACGCTGTTTACGTGGTTACGAAGGAGGGCGTGAATTGCCTCTTTTATTTTGTAAAAGTTAGTAAAATTATTTTACAAAACTTACAGTTTGCAAGTTACCAAGGACTGCGAGTTGTCTCAATATTTATGCATTTTTATACGTCTAGGCATAAACTGGTAATGAAATTTGAAATACATATTCTTAATTTTGCCAAGTTTCATAAAGCACGATATTTTTGCTATTATTATTCTATTATTCTATTATTATTCTATTATTATTCTATTCTGTGCTATTATTCTATTTTTGCATAGTATTTATTCGATGTCAATGTTATTTAGTAAGATTTTTCTATTTTACGAAATATTTTTAAGAATAAAAATTTATTTCCGTGTGTACGTATCCTTCGGATTAAATTGGTGACGAGATTTTAAATTAAATCCGATGTTAAGCCGAAATCGAAATACCCGACCGTCCTGAACTTTACCAAACCAAATTCTGTATGCGGCTCAAGCACAGCGGCACATTCATGGTCTGATCTGACATTGAACTCCGCGTCTGGCTGATTTTAAATCCATATTTCGGTCTTTTGTGCAGTGATGTGAGTTTGATGATGGTTTCCGTTTCAGCCTCTGAAAGTGAGTGAGTGAGACTCTGACTTTGACGATGCCGTGCGTGGAGTTGCATTCGAAATTCTACTAACCGCCTGCATTTTCATTTTCCTTGTCAAAGTCAAAAGACGAGAAGTTCAAGAGCTGGTTTGGTAATAAATATAGAAACGGAAAGTGCACGGTTCAAATTGTGCGTATCCAAAGAACCACAAGAAGTGGAACCATTTTTCATGCAAAATTCGTCTCCTACATTTTTTGAGAGGTGAAGATAACCTCGAGACACCAAGTGTGACGAATGATCCGCTTCATGTCAAGTTTGTGGAGTGGAATGGTTATATATTACGGGGAGAAATAATGCTGGAGTATTTTTTCGTGTAAGACAAGGGTTTGGGAACGTTTTACTAATTTTCAAAAATTTGTATTTTCAATTTTTTATGCTAATATGCTAAACATTATTCATCTTAAAAACAATTACTAAGAATTAATGGCCAATATTATAAATAACGATAAGAGAAACCTGTTGTTAACTAAATAAAATCGAGTTGGTATTTTGTACATACAAAATGCAATAAATTGTTCAAATCACTTGCAACTGGACAAGATTGCGTGTGTTTTAATGGCGAGAAAGTGACAAATGGCTCGACATTATGCAGAAAATTATAGGATGTACAGGAACAATAAATAAATACGGCGTGATAAGCATGAAAGCTGAAATAAGCAGGTACAATAAGTACATACATAGTCTGTACATATGCACATTGTTACCTCCAATTAGCCCAACATTGACCATAACTCTTGTTAATCAGCTTCACTGCGCCGTTTTGGTTCAGTTATTGCCAAAATTCGCAATTGTTTCTTACAATTTAAAATGTACACAAGCATTTCAATTTAAATTAGGGAATTATCAACACATTTTATAGCTTGAAGGCTACAATAATATTTGCGTTTCTCGTCATATTCTTATTTTTTTTGCTGGCGTCGTCTCCACGATTCAAGATCGAGCCTCAAGTGCTTGTGTAGGTGTTGAACATGACTTATGGCTTTTGCTATCAATTCATCTTTTTTCCTCCTGGGGGATAGATCCACTATGTACTCATGTACATCACGTCGGTACGGGCCAGACCACACGAAATGAAAACACACTGCTTGATATTTTACGAACTCATATTTTCATCCTTGTTGGTCTCCTCTATCTCGAAAAGCGATCTAAAATTTATGAAATATGGGGAAAAATTCACTTGACTTTGGATTTCAGAAACCGTGCGTAAAGAATGTGATAGATTTGGGGAGAAATTTGACCTCTGACCTTGGCTATAGAATAACTAGTGTGGCAAAGAGAGCACGATCCGACATATTAATCGCATTATGATTGCACGGCCCCTTATTGAATCTGTTGTTGTCTCATTGTTATGAAATCTCTGCGGATTAAGTGATGCCTGGGGAGAGATGGAGTTTTATTTGGTTTGATTCGTCCATTTCGAGCATTTCTGAGTCAGCAGAACAATGCAAGTCTTTACCTAGGTTGAGACGATAATCAACGCTATTGTGTATTTTCTTTTATCGTTATTCTGTCTTTGTTTGAAATATATGTGGAAGTTTGAATGATACTGACTTCTTGGTTGGTAAATATGTATGATTGCAGATTAATCAAGGCAGCATTTAGTTCAAAACTTGATAAACACCTGAGCTTGATGTTTAATAATGTGCAAATTTTACATACATTTTGAGCGTACAGTCAATATGTAAGTATGTATTTGTACCTCTCATATCTGGCAAATTGAACATGCCAAAATAACTTGAGAAGTTTTAGAAATTTGTGAGATTTCCTAATACTTTTAATGGAAAATCAGTATTTCATAAATTTGTCCAGGAACTGGGCTCAAAATCATCCTCTCAATTAAATGCTTCTGAAATTTCAAATAATTTGCTAAAATTTCGATGTTTAAATCAAGCAATTCTCACTTTGCCACAAAGTTCTTTTCCTAAGGTAGAATTTATTTAGTGCATTCCTAAAGTCAATTAATGCAGTTTTAAGTCCTGCATAGCATTTTAGTGTAGTTGTGGCTGGAGAGATTACTGCGAATTACATCACATTACGTGCTCACAATCCAACCAGGAAAGAAATCAGGCTTAATCTTGTGGTTGACATTTTGATTGAAAGTTTGCATTTGGCGTGAAAACGTAATCTAATTTCGTATTGTACCCATTTTATGCATAAATTAAACTGGAAACGAAACCGGAGTCACACAATTTTACTTGCAGTGCAAAAATCAACAAACTGCAGATTAGTGCTGTCAACGAATCGGGATTTTTAGGATTTTAATCTTTCGTCAAGAGTCTCAGTTTTATTTCCTCCGTCATGTCCGAATTTTGCATTTTCGAGCCCTGGTCGAATTTGGATACTCCAGATTTAACCCTATTTTTAACAAATTTGACTTTTTGTTAAAAGTTGAATACTAACTTTTTTGGAGTAATGTACTTCAGCCAAAACAAAAATGTTTGAAGAGAGCCGACACTTTTATTTGTAAGTTAAACATTGAATCCACTTATGTAAGACTTTGTTGTTTTACGAAATGTTCAATCTTTAGATAATACAGTTCAAACTTTCAAGTTTTGATGTCAACTTATCTTTTAAAGCTTTTATGTAACTAAATCCTCCTGAGTACATCTCAACTTTGTAGGTGTGTAAAGGTTGGTGATGTCGGAATATGAGATTTTCTATGTGAAGTTGACAAGTGTGCGATTCTGCTTTCGTTTAGTCGGTGTCAGATTTCGTGATTTTTGTCCCATTTTTTCCTCCACGTGGCTTATCTTTATTGCTCGAGATAAAGATAAATAAGCTAACACAACTTGAGAATGTTTTCCATTCCTCGAAGCTTTTCCTTGTTTTCGTGTCCTTTGTGTAATTCGATGACAAAGAAAACATGCGACAATTGAATGTTTTCAGTGTGATCAGGTTTCTTGTGCTGAGACAGTGAGAAAACAGGAAATTTTTCTCTTACCAGTTTACACAATTTAAACAGAAGGATTACATTGGCTATAAGGCGAGTGAAAACAAAATTTAAATTTAGCTTTAAATGGAGCAAAAAGTCCAGAGGGAATGAAGCTCGCAAAAAATCTTAACTAGATAATTTGCTTAATTTTTCTAATGTGTAAGTTCAGATTTGGAGGCCTATGTAGGTAGTCTGTGCCTATGGTAGATGCCTATGTAGGAAGGAATGAACGCTTGTCAATAACTTATGTATTCAAATTTACAATATATGTCGATAAGTATATTTCTAAACACACATGATGGGAAGAAATTAGGACGTTTCTTATCTTGCTAATATTTATAAATGAAAATGCTTTCATGGATTTTTACTCTCACAAAATCGATAGTTTCCAATATTTATACTTAAATGATCATGAGCGAGCAAAAAAATGACAGAACCTAAATCAAATGAACCCTATTAAAACCATTAAATTTCACGATCAAAACATTTTAAATTGAAAATTCTTCTAGGCTAGATCTTAGAGATTTTGAAAATGCTCACAAATTTAGGAAATATGGGAATGCTGGTAAATTGGGCGTCAGTTGTGTGTTGCTGGAGTGGTCTAAAGGGTCATTCACTGTGACTTATTATGTAAGGGGCTCGAGATTTCTGGATAAAATATATCTTTATCTCTTATTCATAAAAATAGTATTTGCTCCACGGGGGATTTTTCCTGTATAACAAATCAAGGAAATATGTATGTGTTAAATGCAAACGAAACGACCCGATAAGAAAGTAAAACTTGCATTAAAAAGTATTGCCTCATTTATTTCTGTCCATGAAAGTTTCTCGTTTGAGACCGTGCATTAAGCATGTGCCTGATTTTGGAGGTATAGCGTTTTACTAATACATACGTTACTTTAAGATGGGGGACAAAGTTTAGCGAAAAAGTGTCTCATTCTTTATGCGTGAGCTCCTCGAGAGTATGTAGAAGAACTGAATTTAAACTAGTCCCTTGTGACCATTTAAAGTTATTTGGACCTCGTTTTGGTCGAATAAATGTAGATCAACGTTACCTATTTACGGTTACATTGATGAATGTGTTTTCAATTTATTTAATTTTATAAATCGTCACATTAACGAAATTAAATTACTCGTTTACTGATAGTTTGCATAGGTTAATTTCTCTAAAACGAGTCCGTATTACGTAACCAATTTCACCGTAAAAGTGTATAAAATAATGATTTCATTTCTGAAGTAAAATTCTGAACCGTGTCCTTCTTCAATTTCTGAGAATAGCTTGGTTCGTGTTAAAAGTTTGAGTCTTTCCTCGCCTTAGGTGAAACTGGATCCATTCACATTTTCTCCAGTTAGAAAAAATTGACATGGAAAAACAACTGGAGATCTAAACTCGGTCACTCGATCTCACATTTTCTCCAATTTTTAAATAAAATCGACCCTAACACAAGTCCAAAAATATTGTAGGAGAGATGTGAATGTGAACAACGTCAAGTTTCAGCCTGAGGATTGCGAGATGAAGGCAGCACTTCCATATTTACACAAGAAATATAAGAACCTGGTTGAGGCAGGACTCCGGGAGGTCTCCAAAATATTTTGGTCCTGACAATGACGAAGCAAGCTATGAAATGTGTGCTTTTGAATACTTACTCCAAGCGATATGAAGCATGTCAAAGTCAACAAGGGAAAAAAATCATGCCCAAAACACATACACTGTTAAAAGTTTTGTATAGTCAGGCAGGTATTGGTTTCTCGGCATTAAAGTTGCTACCACTTGGTACTAAAATTATACCGGCCCGTAAACATTTGCTACCAACCAAGCTATTACTACACCGTATTACTTATCAATCTCACTTTGGTAGAGTCATACATGAATTCCAATTGGTATTATTTTAATACCGAATTTCTAAGAGTGCACACATACACCTTTTCTCCAGGCGTCATTTAGTTCTCCACAAACCTCAACATTTATGTATGGACGACTCCTGGAATTTTAGGGTAATAACGGGCAAACCAACATTTCATAAATGACATTTCCCTTTTAAAAAAGGGCACTTTTAGATACTAATGACAATTTGAAAGAGTTTGTTGCGCAAGTTTGTATTCAATCATTTATGTAATTGTGTTTTTCTGGTCAAAGGTGAAAGGCCATTAAATTATTACAATTATTAGACGCTCACGACAAAAAAACAGGGTGTCATCCCGACTTTGTCTGCTCTATTCTTACTCGAATTATCCACCCCTCGTTATCCTGGAGAGTGATGAATTGTATTTTCTTCATTTTGTTGGTACAGATTTTGTATGGTGGAACATCATGGAGTGAGGCGATCCCTGTGTTTATGTACATTTTGGTTTGGTTGACTCTCAACTGTGGTTCACTTTTCCAACTCTTTTTGGTCGTGTCCTCCTGGTGCGATATTCTTCTCCTGCTCCATTGTTATGTTGCGTAAGATGTGTGTGGATGGAGTGGATTGGATTTTCTCGCCTGGGATGGAGCGAGGCTGGATAGAGACCACTTTTCGAAACCAACTTCTCCCCAGTTCAACGCCAGACGCGGATGGAACAAGAGCTCACATGAGTTGTGGTGTACATGGAAAATTGTGACGGACTTTTTTGGGAAAGTTGAGAGTTGAAGGAGAATGTAGTCTTGTGAAAACTTATACGGAGAATATTTTGTGATTACGGTTTTAAACATTTGTGCAGTAGATATTTAAAATTGTATGAGTTTGTACGTCTCTAGTTATGCAAAAATCTCTGCCACTCGTTGGAACGAGAGACTGAAAACAAATGGAAATTTCAGACAATGTTAAGTGTAGCTTATCAGGAATCATGATAAAGTTGATTTATTTAAGAACATTTTAACAATATAAATTTCGAAGTTGTCCGAAGTTTTGAAGTTGTAATTTCGAAGTAAATTTCCAACCGGCAAAAATAACGTATTAATTCTGTTTTAAGTAAAGAAAGAAATATTGCTTGTAGAAATATTATTTAACGAAATTTTGTACAGTGCTATATACATAAGCATTTATTACGGGTTTATGTATGTACTTAACCTTTGGAAAGTTTGAAAAAGTGTTTCTATGATCTTACAAACAGTGATTGCTTAGTTCCAGCAAAGTGTGCAGATTATTGCAAACGTATACATACGCATAAATAAGTATTTACATAAAAACTAATCAGGTTTCACTCAAATAAATTATTATAATAAGTTAATTAATCCCGAGACTGATGGAAGTCATTTAGGTTTATTATGTATGTATGCATTACACTGACTCCATAATTGGCCAGGTGCAAGGATAAATAGGGACAACTGTTCAAGCAGGATGACTTACTTTTGTGTCAGGTAAACAAATGAAATCATTGACCATGTATAAAATTATGACTTCCTATGCACCGTTAACTACATACTTCCTGTTCGACATTTGGGCATTTTATGGCTTAAATAGCTATCACTCTGGTTGATCGCTATGTGCATTTGTTACGTATGCATGAATTTGTCCAGTAAGCACAAAAATTAAGGGAAAAATTACGGGTAATTTAGTCCTTGAGATTTTTCTCACTAAAATATATAACAATTGCAATTTATAAACTAGATATACAAAATTTACGATGAAATGCTATGCGAGTGAATTTCAGTTAAAAATATAAACTGTATAACTTGAGATTTGTATCTATCATTCTGTCCGATTCCCATATGAATCACGTCGGATTGTAAACTGGCATTTGCAAGTTAACTGATTTCCTTTTACGCACTTCCACTCGCCCTGACCAAAATTAGGTAAAATTGGCCTTCTAACCAGAACCAATTTTATAATAGGAGAAATCAAATTATTTCATTTACCCAAAAATTGATTGAGTAGAAAGCTTTTAGTCGCAGGAGAATGGAAATTTCATGTTATTGTGTATGTATGACCGCTAGTAGTGAAAGTAAAGTATGTATATGGAGGTACAAATGGAGCGATTTTCCGCTGACTTAATAAAAAATATCAAATTTGTTGAGAGTTGAGACTTCAAAGCACTAAATGTAATTATATTTAATTCCGTAAATTATAGTGGAACTAAATACAATCAATTTAGTTGAGATTTTTTACATGATTCGAATCAGAGTGTCAGGCTGAATGTCATTTTTCTTACATTTTACGTACTCGTAAAATTTCTTCATATATGTATTTATTAGCAAATTTTTGTTAGGCTGCATCGTGTCGCTTTGAGTGTGACATAATGAATCGGAATCAAATACCAGGCATAAATGTTTATATTTAGCAGGGCTATATCAGTACCCAAAACATGCAACCTTTTTTGTAATAGTATTTATTATATGAACCATGCAGTATCATTCCAAATTTCATGTTCTGTATTTTGTACCGTATTAAATTTCATTACCACCCTTACTGTGACAAACATGGAAATTGGGCAAGGGACACGTACCGCTTTAAACAAAGAAATGCCATCGGAACCGCTTTTATATCGTTTTAAAAAAAAACTAGGAAGCGAATTATACTAATCTCACGAGAGAGTTGTATTCTAGAGTGTGTGAAAAAACAAAAATTTATTTTACATATGAATATGCATACACTGATTCCACAGAAGCCGAATTAATCTGGGGCTGTGTATATTTACAATTGTGTAAAAAAAGTATTTGAGTTTGTATAATTTTCTAAAATTTGAAATTCCTGAAAATTTGATTTTAAGGGTAGGAAAGTAAAAACGGGTTATTTAATTATTCCCACACTTTCCAAGAAGTTTTGAATTTCCGGGCTATATTTCTTTAAATTAAAACAACGTATTGTTCAGAATACGAAGCGTAAAGGTATACGCATTTCAACTCCATGATTTATGCCTAAATCTGCGATGAGACCACACACCTGCAGATTATTCATCTTAAGATAACTCGGGTCTCGTTATTAAAAAGATATTGGAACTTACATAGAAAGCAGAGAAAAAGTATCTGGACACTTGAAACTTGGTCCTGTAAACTGTCAAAAAAATGATTTTGAAGAACTCAAATTTTTGGTGAACATTCTAAATATATGTAACCACGCACCTCTAAAATTTCATAAGTTTTCAATCAAAGACAAATTTCCTACACCATTTGAAAGCCATGAACTCGCGAATCGAGTTTTACGGAAGTACTAAAATTTGAGTGACAACGACTCGAAGAAGACTTGGCTATATTTCAACAGGGAGGGGTGTGGATGTGCAAAAATTAAGACATACATAAAAAAGTATGGAGAATTCAAAAATATCAACTTCAAATAAGCATCATAAGAAAAAACCATCATATCGACCCCGCGAAAGTTAAAAACGATTCAATTTATTTTTGGAAAATGTCGCTCCACGTCCGGGCCTGATGCGGCCATGAAGTCAAAGATTAATACAAACTATTTGTATCATATTAAGGCCCATAAGTTGTGGGTCAAAGCACATGCAAAGGGAACTCCAGCAAACCATACGGGATGTCAAGAAAAAATGGCGAACACAAGACCTAAGCTTTACAACAAAATTTCACCAAAACAGTTGGTCATTGTCGATGAGTCCTACGTCTTCAAAAACGTGACAGAAACTATGGGAAGGATTTTTTAATGGGAAATATGTCTCAACTGAAAACCGAAGAGAAATTAAAGTTTTTTTTCGAAATTTCTCAAAAAACCTGAGGTTTGGCTGGCGTTGGGTAAATTTGGGCATATTTTGGACCCTAAGTTCAAAAGGGCTCTGTGGGCGCCCAGGTTTGTTTCCGGAAATGTGACATAGTCCGTCAGATTCCTTTCAGCAAGGAGTATCAGAAAATATAAAATGTAATTTTCTGGCCCGACCTTAGACCAATCCATAGTGTAAAAACCGTCAATGAGGAAATTGACAAAAATGCCAGATTTCGGTTGAAAGATGGAAACCCTCCAAACGTCCATAATCTTACCCTCAAAAAAAGATATTGGGCTCTATGTAAGAAGACATACTCCCAGCTTCGTGAAACAGTCGATAGTTTAAGGAAATTTCGGTTCTGCTGGCAGAAAATGAGCAATGAAGTTGCAAGGTCTTCCGAAAAAACATTAACTGCGGATGTGAAGAAACAAGTTAAATACGAAATGGATAATTGATTGAAGTCTTCTTTCTTCGTGGATACGGGACATTAGATATATTTAGCATATTATACCAAAATTTGAGATTTTTAGAGCTATTTTTTGACCTTTTACAGGACTAAGTTCTTAGTGTCCAGATACTTTTTCTCTGCTCTCTATCTACTTATAACGATTATTTATGTTTGTGCGTGTTTTGGCTTTAAATCGGACCCGGTGGTCATTTCTGGCCTGTGCTTGAGGTGAGAAATTGAATTATGGAACAACAACAAGTAATAAAACATCGAGGCCACACATTTCATCGTCACGTTGGTTACCCAATTAGAGCAAGGAGGGCTTTTCTACAGGGTACTAAATCAGGATTTATAAGGGATGAATTACAATCACAGCAGTTAAAGGATGTCACATCCAGCCATATAAAATTCATCGTTAAGCTGCATTTTTATTTATTTACGAGTCAAGGGTCACGGCACAATTGTGTACCTCGGAGTTATGCAAATCGTATCATGTACACACACTCGTGTCTTGATGCAAATCAACTCCAGATTTGTTCCGGTTAACGAGCTGGCCATGCGAATGTCACGCTCTGGAGTTTAAATGTCTAGAATTATGGATGCGATGTGCTTAACTCTGATTGCGTGACATGGCCAAGTGCGGTTTGATAGTTCATAAATATATGCAAATCAAGACACCGAACTAGTCTTGAGTCGGGTACTGCACGCAAAAATGTGTGCACTATTAGAGAGATTCTATACATACTTTGTAATTTTTGGTCCTTGTAATGTGTGTGTACACATGCATATTTACACAATGTGTAATGTACAATGGACATGATATCTCAAATTCGGCACTGCATACAATTCAAAAATTTTGCAGAAACTATTTTACTAATTTTTTTAAATGAGTTACCATGCTACGTTAGACATTGCCTTGAGTACGCCCATTGTAAATACTTGAAGCCGACAGACTTTCACTTTTTTCTTAATTTGCTCATGGTTACTTACTTACGCTAAGCCTAAAAATTGTAGCAGAATTTGAACTTATCATTTACGCATGTTTCTGCTCTTTAACTAAACCAGCAAAGTTATATACATACAGACAGTTAATGTCTTTGTTTACGTTGAAACTTGTAAATATTCCTACAAACTTTCACTTTCGAGTTGTTGTTCACCCCGACTTCCTTTAAGAAGTGACACATGCTACAGTTCCATCAGCTAAAATGGAAGGAAACTAAATTATATTTACCATTTGCCAACTCAGAAACTATGTAGTTAATAAGTGTCATGTTTGTGTTTTTGTAATTAAATTGTCGCTAAAATTATTGATTAGTGCTGAAACATCTTACTGAATACTAGTCCAATATCTGACAATAAAATTGAATGAAACTTGTAAATAATTTCCTTTGGCGATAAACTTTTATATGTCGTTAATTTATATGTAAAATATGTTGAATACTTTCTGGAATTAAATATATGTACATAGATATTTAGACAGAAAATATGTGTACCTAAAAAATAATCTCGTAAGATAGATTGGTCCACTCTTGGTGTCCATGTGAAAGTTTACACAAATCTATATACAAATCTACTGCTCTGTAGTAATTTTGTAGACTGGACAGATACGTATTTTGCCACAACACCGAATATGTACGAGAAGCCTCCGATTTATACAAGCTTAAAGAGCGATGGGATTTTTTCGCATTGCAAATTGGCTAAATTCGGCTCGGTCTTCATTATCAAGTCGGACACGTAGTTGCCCTTACCAGCTCGTTAGTGGTTTTCGTTCTGGTAACAAATTCTCTGCTGCCACTAAGGGGAAGGCGACAATGACTAAATATCTATGTAACTGATTAATGGATAGGTTGCAAATTGGACGGTCCTTCCTTTGTCGCCACGAGGTTGGAGCGTGACTAGTTTTTGTCTGAGAAAGCGCCTTTGGGGTCGAAGGACGAAGAAGCTCAGCTTTCAGACGGAATTTAGTTTGCATATGGTTGTCACACCAAATAAGAAATGCACAATTTTGAAATGTAGCGCCAGAAATTATTTGCATGCTTTAGTAAATAATTTCTAGCAATGTTAAATACCTGATTATGTACTGTGTGGTGAAAACTATTACCAATCCGACACTTTTTGTGACCGGACACGGATAATATTTTTGTGTGTATATTTTCCTGCAATGCTAGGTCCTCCCTTTGAAAATGACACCAATTTCTCTCTGAAAGTTTGTGGGAAGTCCGTCACACGACCGGAATTTAATTTTCCAGCTCAATTTCGCGTGTCGTCCTAGACGAACTTGGGTAAAGAAATAGAATAGCCTTTCATTTTACAGCCAGAGCTGACTTGCACACAATTTCGTTTCCCGAGGACATGGGAACTCTCAACTTGAATAAACCGGAATAGGACAAGTTGTATAATTTGACATTGTAAAATAGCTCAACTGACCAAAGGGAACATGCATAAAGCATGTAATCAATTCAGGGGCTAGGGAACATATTACGTTCAACATTCAGTGAAAATCATTGGTTGTGCAGGTCCGATGCAATATATTCTGTACTATTTACATATATCGTACATATTTAAATCTGGTTTGATTCCACTGAAAATTGTGTACTCGTACATATGCACGAAACCTGCCAAATTTCATTATAAATCCGGCTCAGAATTTAAATTTGCCATGACTTGAATTTGGTGAGAGTGGAACAAATCCAAATCTCTCACACTTGCGGAGAGATTCAATTCAAGTGCAATTTATTTGTACAACTGGCTTCTTCTTGACACTAGCTGTCAGTCAGTCAATTCAATCACGACCAATTCTGTGTCTGGCACAGACATCATTCAATCATAGTCCGGCTTCTATTATTGTAAAGAAAGGGAAAAAAGTTGAGTCTAAATTGAAAACTTTCCCATTTGGTCAACATTCAGGTCTTAGAAATCCGGTATTAAAATAATACCAAGCGGTATTCGTGTATGACTCAGATACCATAAAGTGGTATTGATACAGTGTATTTAGTGATGGCTCGGTATTAAAGTTTTACCATATCCGGTGGAAATTTCAACGAACCGGTATTATTTTATTACTAACAATGCGATGGTGTGAAGTGTAACCCTCCGAATTGGCTGAAATTTTGAAATTACGTGGTCCAAGTCACTACAACAAACGTTTCTTGAGGCAGTTTGTGCAATGGTCAGAATTTGGCAAAATATTTGAGGTCAAAGTTGAAAAATAGGCAATTTTTCCCTTTGAAAGGAATGGGAGTCGGGTTTGCTCCCTGCGCTTGGTAAAAATCGCCCATTTTTTCAACTTTGACCTCAAATAGCTTGGCAAATTCCAACCATCGCACAAACTGCCTCAAGAAACGTTTGTTGTAGTAACTTGGACCACGTAATTTCAAGATTTCAGCCAATTCGGAGGGTTACACTTCACACCATCGCATTGTAAGTGGTAGCAACTTTAATACTTAAAAATTAATGCCTGTGTAACTGTGCCAGATTTCTAACAGTTTATGTAATACAAATGTGTAAAAACTGCAAACATAATATTTTTGCACAGATTTTGATTAATCCAAGAAATTCAAATACTAAGAATTAACCAGTACATGAAAAAGAGCCTCATTGAAACGTAAAATTTTAAATAGAGTCCTCCCCCCTACTTGTCATTTTTTTGACGATCTAAATAACATTTCCATTTTCCGACGAGCAGATCGGAAATGAAATTCCGTTCAAAAACTTGAAGTAGCTGAAGATCACTTCATCTTCATTACTGTACTCATTCAATTTCAGTCTCGTTTGAACCTCACTCACTGACACCCTTTTCATGCAAAACTGCATTTAATTTAAAGTCTGACTCATCCTCAGAACCCTTTATTTATCAGCGAAGGAGTTTTTTGATGCGCCCTGATATTGAGGGTGACGTCGGATGAATGATAAATACGGGAGAGGAAGACAACAAATGACAAGTCAACCGTCACTCAAAACCTGGTGCATTTATGCACTAATTCATTTTCATTCTTTCCATTCATTCTTCATACTTATCAAATTATTAAGCAATTTTGACTGTAAAGATGGTTCGGAGTGAAAGCAGAAGTTTAATGGTTTTCAATTTAGGTAAGAAGAGAGAGAAAGGTCTTTGCGATGTCGATATTATTTAATAAGTAAGAGGTTTAATTAGGAATGACAAAGGGAAGAATTTAATAGGACGGTAGACAGACAGCCGATAGCAAATATGATAAGCAAGGAGGTTTGAGAAATGAAATGCATTGGAAGCTAGTACATAATGGAAGGGGAAAGTACATAGAGATGTACATAAATAACATGCACATCTCGCCTAGATTTTATTAAACAAAGCCTCTAAAATGGATACTGAACTTTAGTCGAAAATCTATCCACTAATTTAGAGTTGCATTTCATTTAACGAGTTTTACGTGGAAAGTCGTAGATAACATTGTGCTCACTTTCACTGCACAAATAAACTTTCACTGGACCACATCGTCTTTTTTCTCACATGGCCCTTGTTCTTCTGGCTTTTGGTAGGATTTAGTTAAGCTCTCTTTTGCTCTGCCAGAAATTTGTGGCCAATTTCGTTATTGCCACCATTTCCTAAAAAACTATGTTTATTTGTCCAGTTTACAGCTTTGTTGAACGAATTGATTGCTCCGTGTTCCATTTGACTGGGTTTATTATGGTCGTTTAACTCCTTTAATGGCAAACTTATCTCACCTCCGCAGACAAACAATTTCCTCAGCCAGCCCACATACATACATTCGTACAATTGTTGGCAATGACAATGCTAAGCAAATAAATTATGTCGTTTTGGGTGGCCAAGTAGAGAAACACGGCACAATAAAATCCACCCAACCCATAATTTAAGGATGGTAAAAGCAATTATCTAGAGTTAAACAATTTGTTTGATTACAAGTAATAAACCAATTCGTGATTTTAAACTTACGCAAAAAACATGTAAAGATTTAAATCTTACGCAATTTACAGGACAAAAATTTGTAACAATGAAAGGCAAAACGAAAATTTATAACCCTGATTACATAGATATTGGCTATTGCCATAAGGACTATGTCCATAACGAAATTTGATTACCAGTTCAAATTAATGAAAGCCAAAATGAAGCCAATCCCTACAGAAATTTAAAGAAATTCACAAAGATATGTACAGGGTGTTAATAAAGTCCGATCCCATTTTTCCTGTAAAAAAGTGAAGGCTAGTATAAAAAAAACTACCCGTGATACTTACAAAAAATGTTCGACATATTTACCTTAGTATTTGGTCTTGTTACCATTTACTTTAACCATGCCCTCAACTCTTTGTTTAAGGCTCTGTGCTAATTTTTCCAATGTGCCTCTGGAAATCGAATTCCATACATCTTGAACTTTTTTTTACTAGCTCTTCCCTCGTCCGGGGTTGTGGCTCTTTGTATACATTTTCCTTAAGTATGGACCACTGGTTCTTCAGGGGATTCAAATCTGGGCCGTTAGCGGCCCACACCCCCTTGCTCCAGACCGTTGAAACTTGCGTCTTGATGAGACTCAAACTCGCTTTTGCTGTATGGGCTATAGCACCATCCTGCATGAAAACTATTTTTCTTTCATTCGGAAATATTTCCTTGTTCCCCATGCTATCGAAATAGATAGGTAATATTTTTTCCATATAATGCTTTGCATTGACTGATTTGCCTTTTGGTATGATATGTAGAGGGGTCACGCAACGTGCACAAAATCCACCCGCTACCATAACTTTAAGCCCGAATTTTGGGATCGCTCTTGATGGTACATCCGATTTGTTTTCTGTCCTGTAACGAACATTTTGTTGGTTCAATTTTGGATATAGTTCAATAATAGATTCGTCAGTCCAAAGGATGTGACTGCGCAATTCTTCACCAAGTCTTTTTTCACTCAAATGGGCACTTTTCTGAAGGAGTTCTTCAAATTTCAGACGGTCATCGATATATTTTTGTGACATGAGAGGTTTTTTTAGTTAGTTTGTAAGCTGTGTGACCCCACTTCGTAGTTTTCACAAATTTTTGCACGGTCACACAGTTAATTTGCTTCTTCTTCTCTTTATAGCGTTTTGAGTCATTTAACTCCCTTGCTCAATTACGTAATGAACTACCGGTTTTCTTGCAAAGTCTGTTTTTAATCATTCTTTTTGTGGTAGGTGACACCTTTCTGGGTCGCCCTGGTCGCTTTTTGTCGTGGACAAAATTTTTATTCTTCCATTTCCAAACAGTTCTGCGGCTGCAGCCCAATTTTTGCACAATTTCTGTAGGTTTAAGCCCCTGCTGATGCAATGTTTGTATCTCAACTCTAAGATGCTCATGACTTACACGTTTAGTTGTTCCTCCCATGGTAAAAATTTGAAATAAATAACTTCACTGGTTCAAAAGTTCCAGCTGAATTTGTAACAACCACGCTCCAAAAAATGCATGGGATCGGACTTTATTAACACCCTTTAAAATCAGTTTGCATTTAAGTCTCATTTTCTCCCTCGTCATCAACTAACTTTAAATGAAAACCAAAATCGAAATAATGTTACGTCCTGACAAACTAAAACGCTTCTCTTCTCAATTTCAGAGGTTTCTATCTCGTTTTAACCCCTATGTGCCTCAAGGTGTTTCATCTCTTTCACTATCCTCGCATCCTTCCGCACCATCACGGTATTTAGAAAATATAAAAGTGTATCCGGATTTCATCTCCTTTTCGGTTCTTTTTTTCTAAAGGGGACGTTCATAAATTACGTAATGCAAAATCGCGATTTTCTAGATCCCCCCTTTAACATGTTTCACTTAGGCACAATATCATTGGAGCCATTGTCCCCCCTCTCGCGTTACATAATTTACGAACGGTCCCAAATGCATTTCCATCATCGTTTTTCCACCGACATCATCACAATTTTCTCCTTTGCATGGATGAAAAACTAATGAATTTCCCTCCTGTCACCAAAAATGAGTCGGGCAACACTTTTACTTTTACACATTTTAGTTGTCCCGAAATGTATGCAGTGTTAGTTAACCGTCCTCAAATCATTACAAAAATTTCAACTTGGCATAAATATTCGACTTTTGGATATATTTACACATGTATGGAAAATGAGATGAATGGTGGAAAGGGTTGGTGGGGACGGGTCCATCATTTACGCCGCTTTTAATTTTGAGTTTGCCATGCTACGTTATTTAGAAAGAGGCGACATGAAGGATATTTGCATTTTGCGTTCACTTTCATCCAACAGTTCGTTTGGTGCTGGGAAGCGGAGGAAATGCAAATAGAGGAAAAGTTAACAAATAGTGATGCACTTTAATGGAAATGAAACTTGAGAGATCGACATGCAGGACGGGAGATGGATATCCGATTTCAAATCGTGTAATGATGCACATTTGACTTCAATGTCCTCGTGAAAAACAAGTAAAGTTTAGGCATAGGAAATGCATGTATGTATGTACCAGTATGCCAAATGTACATATGAAAATATGACAATTTTAGAAATTTTGAAAAATGCTAAGCTTAGAAGTTCAAGTTTTTCCACCCATTTTTATAGCTTTTGAAAAAAGTTTATAGTTTTCATTTGTAAACGTGGTAAACATTTCATCATTTCAAATTTGTCCTCTGCTGGATTGGATAGCTGCCAATGTGCAATTTCGGCGAGTAACAACAACATCGAAATGTGTTTTGATCTCAACAGGATCTTTTTACAGCACTATGTTGAACAACGCTGCGAACCCACTGCATTTTTTGTAAATATGTAACATTCTAAAAACACAAAAACAAAAGTGCGTGCGTGTGCTGCTGAAAATTCAGGTTCACTTTAGCTCAACATTCTCTTTTAGATTTTATGACGTTATTGGTTGTCACTTTTTCGACAAAAAGAACAATATGGTTGCACTTTTTTTATTAAGTTTTGAGAAACAATATCGAGCTTTCAATTCTTTCTTTGTAAAACTGATTCAAAAAGTGACGGAAGTGAAGTTGGCGTACTATTTTTACTATTTTTCTAAATTCCTTTACTCTTAAAATTTCAGATCCCTCTCTGGACCCTGAAGTACTTACTTGTCCAGCGTGTCCATAATTATATAGTTAAAGTGAAATTGTGTCAGTGAAGTGAAAATTTATTCGACTTTGTCCTTACTAAACTGTGGAGTGAAAGTTATTATCATTTCTGCATAACTTTTCCCAACGAATGTGTCCCCGTGGGGAAGAAAAGCAGGTGGACGGGCATCGATGATCTCGGTGTCAGTAAGAGGAGACAAGATCGTGGATCACCACGCGCTCATCAGCATCTCAGACCTCAACCACAAAGGTTAAGAATATTATATGTCGTTTTTTCATTGAGCTTTTTCGTGATTGTTAGAAATATGTACATCATTTGGTGATAAGCAAACGTCATAAGTATTGTAGTAAAGGCTGAAATAGTATGCGATACTTTGAACAGATTGATTATTGAGGCAATTCACGCAGTCCTTGCTAACTTTGTAAAATCAGTAAATTTTGTACGATAATTTTGCAAACTATAACAACATATAAGTAAGGACGCCCTTGATCTGAGTAAGCTTGCACAAATTTGTAAGTACATTTCTTTAGAAATATTTATAAAAGTTTTTAAGTTTATGGATTTTACGAATTTTACAAAGGAATTTTACAATGGACTGCGTGAGAGTGAGTTGTACCATTTAAAAGGAAAATTTTCAGGTATTTCACTACAGCAGGAAGCAAATCTATGAGGTGAGTTACTGGACTGTACATAAGTTTGTTGTATTGATTTCATACATACATAGTTTTCATTCGGAGTGAGTCATTTCCACGTCCTTCAGCTTCCCCATGGTCTCAAAGTTTTGTCCCCCCGAACTCATCTGTCATCATTCATTATCAACACTACTGATATTCATTCGCATACATGTGTACCAAAAATACAAATATATCACAGTGCTTGACCATAGATTCGTCCGGAGTTTGTTTTCTACATACGTAGCTCTTTATTATACTCGTGAGAATAAATAGGGATTGTATTTGAGGAAATGCAGCTTATTTGTGTACTTTTTTTCGTCCAAATGAGTGGATTCTCGAGAAGAGATGTTAGCTGTCACTTTATTTCTACTTTCATTGCGCTCCAGTGAAATGCGTGATATCGACGCAATTAAAGTTCTGTGGGGCTGAAGACATATGTAATTATGTCTCAGATTTCCTAACTCTGTAGGATCTCAAATGTACAAATGTATATATGTTGGTTCCACACATCTAAATTTTATACTTATATTTCCTAAATACATGCATATGTACATACATCGATATGGTTTAAAATATAGTTCATCACGGTGAGACAGATATTAAATTCAACTTGCTGAATTTCTAAGCGATTACATGAAAATAATAGATTGCTTGTGTGAATCAGTAAAATATGAATCAGTCACTCTTGACTGAATGAACGCTTCCGAATCGAAAATGGCTAAAAGGAAACAGGAAAAGTGTTCAATATTCAGTAAGCAATCAATCCTGTAGTTTTGTTTTTGCTTGATTTGCCATCAGTCCATTCTGCCGAAGGGAATTTGGTGGGTGGATTGAGATTGAGCAAACAGACAGATGCGAATGACATGAAAAGAAAAGGGTGTGAAGCAAGCACTTGTGGATGAGATTTGATCCTTGTTAAAGAGAAAAAGAGGAGAAAGTTTGGAATAGGGGAGAGATTTGTGTAACTTTATGATGATTTTTCTGCATAAAGACGGATCAAATAGAGACGCTTAATCACCCGTTTAATAAAAATAGTGGATTATTTAACTTAATCTTTCAATGTGAAAAAATCGACAAATTGTATAGATATTATACAACTTAATTTGAAGTTTGTTCATGTTTTCGTATATAAATCTGTTAACTTTGAATGATGTTATTTATTCGCGATATACATATAAGTTAGATATTGAAATATTGATATCGCTTAATTAGATTAACGCTTTCCGTCATCAAAATTATTCCTCTCTCAGAATTTTATTGTTGGAAACATAAAATGTTATTACTGTTTTCTGACCTGTATAAATATATGTTTAGCATGCCAACGTTTATCCAACAACATGCCTCGAACAAGAACAAATAACATAAAACTTTGATGAATTTCCTTCCAAATAAGTAAATATATGCTTATTTTCCTTAGTTTGGATGAGGGAACGTTTTACCATATCACTCACAGTTTTAGCGTGCGTTTGTATGATTTTATGTCGTTGCGCTGAACAAAATTTCTGTGGCATTTCATCTAGTTTTCCTAAACAGTAAAACTACCCATGTGTCGAGTTGAATAACACTTTCTCCCCACACAAGTCGTAATGTCGCCCTTTGGAAATCTACCAAACCCAAAATTTTCTCCATTCCACTTGCCAAGTTGCTCTTTGTCGTCTTATGTTACAAAGTTGACAAGCGAATGTTGAAAGTTAGACCAAAATCTGGATGAGAATTCCAATTTCTTGCAGTTTTCGTGCCATGATAGCTTCAAAGAGAAGCAAAAGTCTTGGCTGGATGTCTGACGGTGGGGAATGGACCACTTTAGCTGTCCGTCGTCCAGCTAAGTACGATGTGGCGTATTTTGGCGTGAACATTAGACTATTATTTAAGCAGGAAATGCATTTCTTGTGGCAAAGGGTAAGATGTGAATTGTGTAGGAATTTCACCAACCATACCAGATTTTCTCCCCTCTAAATACGTATAAAAATTTGGAAGGGGTAAGAAATCCAAAACCCGTGGGGAGCAGATTGCCCTGCCTTAAATGAGGTTATGCTGTCAATCAAAATCCAAGTGGAGTGAACCCTACTGGGAAAGAGGGATTGAATATTGGGGGATTAGGGGGATTTATGCATTAATTATAGTGTAGCACTTTTTAAGATTATCTATTTACATGCAAATGAATAACCTTTAGAAATGACATCTCAATTTATCCGAAAACCAGAATTTAAACTGGTGTGGAATCTAAATTCAAATTGTTGATGAGTTTATGATTTATGAACATGTAAATTATATAAGATTTGCGAATACAGCAGAATTTTCGCAATTTTTAATTTTTAATCAGAACAGAAAACAGTTCAACACAATATTTGTCTTTTTCTATGCACATTGCAGTGTGGGGTAGCCCAACCTCTCCTAACATGGGATCGTCATCAGGGAACAACTTGAGGCACAGCTCTGAAATGGACATGGGGCCGTTTCACGACCCCAACCACTCCTCCACCATCGATGAGTACGACCCCGACGAAGAAGACTATGACGATTACGATGAAGGCGACGATGTCGAATTGGAATCTCATGGGAAAGGAAGCAACCGAAATTCAGAGTGAGTTCCTATTTATTTCAAGTCATCCCAAAGTATATGTCGACCCCCTTAAGCGGATAAAATAAATATATTTATAAACTCAAAATTGGAAAGCATGTATAGTTTGCATATAATGACACTAGGGAGAAAGTTGCAAAAAATAGTAAATAGAATGGTTTATTCTTTATTTATCGTGACCGGACTCATTTTCAGTTGCAGCAATTGATTTAAAAATGACGATTGGCATTGAATATGATTTGGAGATTTGTCCGCCAACAACCTCAACAACATGAATCAAAATGTCTCTCTATTATAGCAATGCATATTTTTGCGACAAATTCGGCTTTTATTGTTCATGTATGCATTTCGTGGAATTTCATAAATAAATGACAGAAGTATTGTTCTAATTATTCCGTTTCTGAAAGTGTGAAATGGATGCGATATAGGGTAATCGGGTAGAACTTTTTTTCCTTGAAAGTACGAACACATTAATGTGTGCGTATTATTGGGAATTGCCAATCGTAGATGCAAGTTGACAGCGACAAGATTTTACAAAATCATCAAAAAAAATGTTCTTTTCTGAATGACAACTATTTTCACTTACATTTGAACTGTGTCAATACATATAAATAAATATACAAAACTCTGAAGTTTAATATGTATGTAAGATTTTGAGATCTCTTCTTTCCCGACAAAATTGTAGCTGCTCAAAATGTCTGTCTTCCATGGTTTCATAAGAGGATACCCATTTTTGTTCAGAAACCATTCTTTTCTGTACACGCACGCATTTTGTTGGATATTGTGATGCGTTCATGTGGCTTCGAGAGGAAATGTGTGCAAATACACAGACAGAGGAATGTGGTAGCCATCTTAAATCTAAATAAAATTTTATTCCTAACAGTTATACTAAATATTTATGGCAAGAAATGAAACATGGTTCTTTTAGCTGTCCGGCACTTGACAGTTAGGACTTTGTTCATTCAGGGACAGGATTGTGTTGGGTGATCGGTCGGTGGTGAAACTGAATTCATTTTATGAGGTCCTCGTGTGAGTGAAAGTGGTGAAAGGTTGGACACACAATTTTCTCCACTTTCACTTTCACTGCTACACGTTTTATATATCTCGCACTCTGTCACTTTCTTGTGTGGATTTAAGTAACGGAATTCCTTCCCTCGTCTTTTCCACCAAATTTTTGTTGGACATGTGAAAGTGCGGAGTGCATTATTTCCTGATTTTTCTTACAACTGTCCTCCAATAAATCATTTCCCTGGTGGTGGAAGTGGTTTTTTTTATTTTGTGAGTACCAGCGCTATTTTAAGTGGTCTTTTTCCGTGGATTTGTCATTACCATGATCATCTTAATCAGCGTGGAATTTGAATTCTTTTAAAGGATGGAATCCGGGAGGAAATTGGAGTTTGAGAAGAGAAAGTTTTGGTTTTTGAGCCCGACTGTTCATAGATCAGACCAGATACATGTTAATAAGTAAATATTTAGTAGTTCTAAATAGTACTGCAAAGCGATATCTAAATATTTAAATGTGCATTTTCAGAAAATTTTCTAAAATAATTTTTACAAAATTTGGAATATTATATTTAAATCTAGAACAAATTTTATCCATGCGCCGGCAGTACAAAAAGAATGACAACACTTTCGACAAGAATTAAGAACTACATAGACACTAAATGTGAAATTTGTTGATTAGGACTTCAGTGAAAAAATTATAGTATGCATCAAGTTGACAAGGAACAATTGTATTTGTACTCAAATATTCCCGATTCGGACGTCCCGAAATGTAAATAGTTATACTTTCACTTTCCCTTGCTTTTATCGGAATTGCATTATTTCCTGATGGTGGGAGTGAAGCACATGTCATTTCTCTCCTTGACTGCATTTCCTGTCTGACAAATTTGGCCAGACTGCATTTCCACCTAGAAACTTAGACAATATCCACTCAAACATCCGCCCACCCATCAAGCCACGAGTTTCTCATCTCTCTCTAGAACCACAATCGTATATGGCGAGAAACCAAAAAGAAAATCTTTTTATTCCACAAAAAGCCAACCTAACGAGGATGGAAAGAATAACAAAACTTTACAGTTTTCCATCCCTGTTGATCTTTCAAACCAGTTATTTCACTTTTATTGCAAAGCAAGAGACAACATAATCTTCGTCTGAAGGAAAATATCTTTTAGAGAAAATTGAGATTTTGACTCCAGAAATTCCGATACTTGTTTTCTAAAAAAATTAAAATTTAATCACATTTCCGTTTTTCTAAGGAACTACATATATACATCCTCTTTTATCCCCCTATAAAATAAGTTTAGTGTTTATTCGATTGTAATTTGTTTTCCGGAATTTTGCAAAACGGAAGCAGATGAAAAATACGCAATGTTACTTTAGCATTTAATCTTCATGTTTATTATTATGCAATTTTTATTTTGTGAAAGTCCTGTCGCGCACAAGGGTATATGTATAATTTCTGCGGCATGTTTACCTTGGCTATGGGGAAGGTAATAATACTAAAATAATCGTAAACTACGACTGGGGTGCGAGCAGCCTTAAATTATCATTTATTAGCAGGAAATGAAGTTGCAAAAATAAATTACGAGTATGTGTGCATATGTATGTATGTACTTATATATGTATTTATTTGCCCGAAGGAATTTTGGTGGCGTGTTAAGAGGGTTTCTCTATTCGGGAAATGAGTCCATGAAAAAGTGTTCATCCTACCAATTTACTTATAGCTTCCGTCAGAATCACAAAATGTGAAGAAATATGTATCTGTATTAGAATTTGGTTGCTGATTTCTTGCGTAAAAGAATTTACAGTTATTTGTTCAGACGAATTTTTACCTCAATGTCATACCCCTTGCGCCTGAAAACGATACGATGTCTTGACCCATACTTAAATAAAAATACAATTCACGCAGTCCTTGGTAACTCTGTAAAATCCATAAAATCCGTTAACTTACATAATTTTACAAATATTTCTAAGGAAGTTAGCTTGCAATTTTTTTCAAAGTTATTTTAGATCAAGGGCGTCTTTTTACATATGTTGTAAAACTTTGTAAAATTATTACAAACTGCTTGAAGTTTTCACTATTAGTGGAAACTGCCTTAATATTTGTTTAAATTGACGAGCAAATATCGAATTAAGAATTTCTAATTTTCTCCATTTAGTAAATATTTACCTACATATACATACCATTTAAATTAAATATGCTTTTTTTCAGTAACCACTCCCACCAAGTCACTCCTTCGTCTCCGGCCCCCACCACAACGACAACAATGTCAACTGCCACCACCACCACCATCCAGCCAAACCTCCCTCCATCCTCCTTCGATTATGAAGAAAATACAAATTCTCCCAAGAACTTTCTCCGCTTTCTCCGCAAGTTGTCCAACATGACGAGAGACGCAGGGATGGACGTCCGCCTGAATTGTGAGGCAGAAGGAGTCCCAGCCCCAAAAACGATAAAATGGTTCAAAAACGGAGTTCTCGAACAACTTCGTGCTGACAGATTTCGAATCAGACACACGCGAAGAAAGTTAGTTGAAATGCATCTTAACTTGGAATTTGAAAGTTGTATGCAAATTATTTAATGTTTTTTTAATTATTTAATATTTCAGAACTTCCCAGGGAAAAAATTCCCCTGTTCGAATTGTGGGGTCGACGCTGAGAATTCGCTCGTTGGAAGTGCTGGATAAAGGATTTTACACGTGCGAAATCCTCGGTGGTGGTTCCTCGAATAATAAAATTTCGTCCACCGCGATCTTGGACGTGATTCATGACCCAGGTAATTTATCATCTGGGCGAATTTATTGAGTCAGAAGTACGTACTTAATAAAAATTCCATCTTTTGTAATCTCGAGCAACGCACAAAAATATGAGACACTTGAATGTCGTATGCATACATGCATTTACATAGTTAGCTGCACATTGTAATCCAAGTTGGATTATGCAACCTTCCCTTGTGGGACCTTGTTTTTCGTTATTTATTAATACATCCGATAAGTTTCAAATAGAGGGAGAGAAATATGTACATATGTACGTTGAAATAATTTCCTTTCCTGAAGCTGCGATAACCAACGACGATAATTACGTATCGTAAATAATTGTCAATTTTGCAACAAACAATTAAACTTTTGTCATCATGAATGACCTGTCACAAGCAGAGGTGTGTCGTATGGTCATTCTCCTCAAGCTCTGTATGAACATTTACATTTATGCTTGTGTTCTTTGTTTTTTGTCGACTCATTCTACTTCGGACTTCAGGTTAAAGAATAAATAATCATATCAAGCAAATCGACACGGCAGTGACCGAAGATAAATGCAAGTTATTCTTCTTATCAAGATACAAATTGGAGACATGTAGGAAATGTGTACATAAATGTTGAAGAGGGTAAAATAATAAAAAATCGACAAATTGAAATGATGAAATTTTGCATTGTTTATCTATCTCAGTTGGTTTGTCACAATGTCCTGGAATGTGGTATAATTTGTATTTGTTCGTGACAAATTAAAGGTGAATTATTGATTAAACATGCTACGAGAAGGAAACCTATGTAAATACTAATGTGTATTTTGAGAGGGAGAATGAGACAGGTGAACCCACGTTGAGGTTTGTCAAATTAATTACTTTTTGTCCTTTCTCCTGTTGGATTGACAGAGAGTAAAAGTGTTCCTGTTTGGCCACATTTCGTAAATAACTTTTTTACGCATGATTTGAATAGCTAGTTCATTATGCATGTATGCGAAGTAAAAATTCACCTACAAATGCAAATTAATCTGCAATGCAATTTTAATACATACAAAATTTTAGTACACGTTATTAACTTTCGCCATCAAATTAATTTTTATAGTTGCTATCTTCCGATTTTCGAAATGAATAAATATCATCAAGTTAAACAGTATTCATGATGACCATCTCTGAAACATGCGTAGTCATCCGATTTCAAGATTTCAATGCGACCACGGAAGTGATTTCAATTGCAAATGAGATTCTCCTCAGTCAGTTCCGGGAAATGATTGCAATTTTATGTATGCCAACCTGTAAAAAATATTAATGTTGCTCATCCTGAACTTGGTAGTTTGCATGGGTCGTAAAGTTCGGTGTGAAGAACTTCTTGTCTGTCCACTCTTACGAACTTAATGGGATGTTAATGTTAATGGTAGTTGGCAAGTTGTCCTACGTCTTCTTGGTGGGCCTCGAGTTAAAAGGAAATGTGGAAATTATAATGATAAAGAAATGGACGAAGACAGTGTTTCTTGCAAAAATTAAATAAGGGAAGGACCTGGGAGTTCCGCTATTTAATACGAACATTATATTTTCACATCCGTTTTATAAGCCATAGAAAAGGCAACAACTTTAAATTTGTAACATAAAATTACTCAGAAGTCATTTTCACCCAATTTTTTGAGAAATTTCAAAAATTTCAAATTTTGTCAACCTCAAACACATATTTATCTTCCAGCTTATACTGTAGAGTTTATCCTGATTAGTATTTAACAGGAACGCTACGGTACATATACATAAATATTTCGGGAATAATTTTCATCGTGCAAATTTGACTGCTGCCATACTATTATTTATGTAAATATGCTGGATTACTCTTCGATACCATTTTACATGCTTCTCAGAATCATGACCAGGAAAGGTCCGGTCGAGCCAAAGCTTCGATGAGGTTCACTCTACTAGGGAATTAAAATATTTATAGGGCTTTTAGCCTTCTGTTGAGGAAGAGGATTTGAAGAGCAATCAATAAAAAATGGAATAGGAACATTAGTATAAAGTTGTCCAATAGATATGTGTTCAGCTCATCTTCATGTAAGTACATATGTACGAGCACAAATATTCGGTCCCCAACTTGTACTTACATGCGTACATACATATGTACATAAGTGAAAATGAAAGCAAAACAAGTGGGAGTTAGATATCTACTGAATGGACACACTTTTTAGCTCATTCCTTCCTTTGACAATACTGACATCGTAAATGTTACATAAACTATGAAAATAAAAGTACATTGGAGAAAGTTCATATCGCATAAGGATCCAAAGTATGTACAATGTACATTGTACATATACATATACATACATGTATTTCATTGGCGTACATATGTACATATGTATGAACATATCTACATTTACATATACATTTACATTTGTATAAATATTGCTTCGCAAAAATTGAGTTGCATTTCATATAATGCGAATGAAGTCGGGTGACGAATCTATAAGTTTGTAAATACTTGGGGTTTCACAAGGGCTACCGGAGAGTAATTTGTAACTGATTTTACCACTTTATTGCTAAAATTGCCTAAACTCCACTAAAATATTACTTTGGGGACGTATGTAACTCCTTGAGTAAGAGATACATACGTAAAAAATCACATCTTGAAAGCTAATAAAATGAAGATGTTACCACGCGTTATTCGTCCATAGACTTGTCCTTGTGTGCACTGATATATTCTGTCTGTTACATATTTTATTTGTATTTATTGCAGGTCTCGACTCTGGAGTCATCCCCGATTTTCGTAGTCCATTCGAGTCATTTCCTGAAATCGGAGAGTCTGGAAAGTAAGTGATTTTACTACATCCAATACAAAAAAAACGTTTCACCACTTTCACCACCAATAATTCGTGCCTACTTATTTTGCAGTGTACACAGAATCGACAGCTTCCATCGAATGTCTGCAGCCAGTAACGGTGCCCCTTCGGGTAGAATGACTGATGAGCATGATTCCCTCGTAATGCAACCACCCAAAAATGGTCATGGATTTTGCCAAGTAACAACAAATTATGATCCGGAATTTCCTGACAAGAAGGATGATATAATATGCTGTTTTTGCCATTTTTTCAGCCATACCGTGGCTCAATATGCCAACAATATTTGGGAAATGGTACAATCTACGTTTCCACTGAAGATTCACAACTCATTTTAGAAAACAAGCTAAAAGAAGCCGTGAATTTAATAAGACTTTCACCGTAAGAAACCATTAATTCTAAATTTGTATGAATATAAATACAAACGATTTTTAAAAAACTTTGCATTTTTTAGTGAAATTTCCGAACAATGTTCCACCTTTGGAATTCCATCCCTTTGCCACTACTCATTCCCCTCGTGCTCTGGTGGTCAACCACGCCGCCTGTGTCGCGAAGAGTGCGAACATCTCTCAGAATCCATATGCAAATCGGAGTACACACTCGCCAAGTACCACCCACACTTACCCCTCCCACAATGCGCCACCCTGCCCCCAGTGGGGTCGCCGGGTTGGTCGACCTGCCTCCGACTAGGCCTCCCCAACGGGCAACCCCTCCTCCAAGAAAGTCAGCCCTGCTATAAAGACCGTGGTGTCGAGTATCGGGGTCCAGTCAGTGAAACCACTTCCGGTCAGCGGTGTCACCCTTGGCACAGTCAGAAAGAAGAGTACAAATCCACCGATTACCCCGAACTACGGGGCGGACATAACTTTTGTCGTAATCCGACCGGTGCGGAACAAGGGCCGTGGTGCTACGTGAATCAAAATGGGTTTGGTGGAGGGCGTGTCGTGAAGGAACTTTGTCTCGTTAAGCAGTGTGGCTTCTTTGGTTATGGTAAGATATTTTTGGCAAATATGTAATTTGCACATGATGCACAGTTTGCGATTTCTTGCACCTTTTCATCATTTCTTGCGCTACATGCTAGACACTGCAAAATGCGAGGTGCAAGAAATCGGCACTATCTAACGGCTAGCCCTTTTGAACTAACTTAATTTTAGAGATTTTCACGAGATGGTACTATTTTCTTGCAATTCTTGTACCCGTGCATAAAATTATGCTTGTAGAAAACAATTACTTGCAGTAGTTTCTTGCAAATTTCATGGTAAACACTGAATTTATTTTTTTCTAAATTTTGCACAGATGACAAATTATGGCTCACCCTGTCTGCCGGGTTATCATCTCTGTTCCTCGTCCTACTTTTGTGTCTGGTGTGTTGCTGCTGCCGGCGATGGAGGGGGAGAAATCATACCCAAAACAAGAAGTCGTCCTCGTCACCCCCATTTCTCACAAGCGTGTCGAATCATCCCCTCTCCGGATCCACGCAACACTTTGAGATGAACAATCTCCTCAAAAATCTGAGCGTGTCGGGCACTCGAAGCAATAACAGTGGCGGCGGCGGTGCGGGAAGTATTTTGAACGGATTTAGCTCCGGAATTTCCTCCTCGTTCGAGAAACATACGTACAGTCATTTAAATTTGCCGGAAGTGGCGGTGGGTAACGTCCACCTTTTCGAAGAACTGGGTTGCGGAGCATTTGGGACAGTTTATTTGGGCGAAGCGGTCCTCCGGAGTGGTGCAGGTGAGTGGGAATTGTGATAATTAACTAAAAATTGAGTTTAATCTCGATGCTACCAGTTAATTTTCGGAAATATTTCGAAAATTTGTAGACAAAGTATTATTTCAAAAAATAATTGGTAGTCAAACGATAAAAAGTCGTTACACAAGTTTATAAGATTTAGCTAAGAGGTTAATTATAATTTAATTCCTTATTGTAGGTGAGTTACCGGTCAAAACAGTGATAAAAACGTTGAAGGCGTCCGCATCTGCCAAAACGAGGCAGGATTTTTACCGGGAGGTTGAGCTAATGGGTGACCTACGCCATCCGAACATTGTCTGTCTTTTGGGCGTCGTGACGCAGGAGGAGCCGCGCTGCCTTCTTTTCGAACATATGAGTCAGGGCGATCTGCACGAGTTTTTGATAAGCCACTCCCCCCGGGCGGACCCTGCTCTAGCCTCGTTTATCCTCCAAGGAAATGAAATGCTCTTCATTGCGACACAAATCGCGGCAGGGATGGAGTACTTGGCGGCGCATCATTACGTCCACAGGTTCAATTTATTATTCATACGTACATATAATTTTTGTGGTAAGATAAACGTTTTAAAGTTTTTGATTATCGCACGTGTAGGGATCTTGCTGCAAGAAATGCTCTCGTGGGAGACGGATTAACCGTGAAAATTTCGGATTTCGGACTTTCAAGAGAGATTTATAATTCAGATTATTACCGCGTACAGTCAAAATCATTGGTTCCTGTCAGGTAAAAGGGAGCAAATATGATTCGGATTTTCACAAAATTGTAAAAAAATGCAGCCTGTAGTAAAGTTATTTATATTTCTCATTTCTATAGATGGATGCCACCTGAAGCCATCATGTACGGAAAGTTTAGCACGGAATCCGACGTTTGGAGCTTTGGCGTTGTATTATGGGAAATTTATTCGTACGGTTTACAGGTAAAAATATCTACAAATTAAACCCACCTAAATCTCATCATTAATTTATTAACCCATCTTTCAGCCCTACGTCGGCTACCAGAATCCAGAAGTGATCGACATCATCCGCTCCCGCCAACTCCTCCCATGTCCCGACCTCTGCCCTCCTCGCATGTACTCTTTAATGGTCGAATCTTGGACCGAGCTGCCCCATCGACGCCCCACCTTTGAAGAAATCCATTCCCGCCTAAAACTCTGGCTCCTCCCACTTCTCGGTCCGACCTCCACCTTCAGCCCGCACATTGTCCACCCGCCCCACAATTCCCGCTACCCCTTCGTCACCCCACCCTCCACGGCGAGCAACAACTCCGTCAGCTCTGCCCAATCGAGCAATGTGACAGGACCGCTGAGCAATAATACGAATTCGACCTCGGTGTCGACCCAGTGGCCGGTGACGACGGGTCAAGGTCAAGGGTCAACTTCCGGACCCCTCCGCACTTTCCAACCATCAAACAATAACAACAATGGGGACTGTGTCGCATACCAAAGTACGCAGATCGTTCATCCGACGAGAAATGGGTATTCGTCACCGTCGCCGCAATATCAAAATTCGACGGTACACTTTCACTCGGGGTCGGGTCGGATAAGTCATAACGTTCAGGGACAACATTCTTCCTCGCCGTATAGGGTTTTAATGGAGTCGAAGTCTACAAATATTTGAAAAATAAAAAGTTTTTTTAGTAATCTTGATTTATTTTGATTTTAAGAAATTTGAAATGCATGATTACAGATATACCCTGCTTATGTATGTATGTACGATTAGATAGCTGGGATTGGTACAAATTAGATGGCTGGATTTGAATAAAATAATTTGATAAAGTTTGCAAAGAACTTTTAAAGTTGTTATTAATTTGAGTTGAAGGTGGTCTAATTTTTCTCAGGTGTGGGTATGGTTACGAATAAATACCGGAGTAAGCATTCTGTCGGGTTCTAAAAGTGACCAAAGTCAAGAATCATCCTTTATAGTATAAATTCTTGTACGTAAATATGAAGCAACTTTATGCTACTTAAATATGCACATTATGTAAAGACACGTAAATTTTCTTATGAATGTCAACTTTATGCCAGGGTTCGCTACCCCGGGTTTTTGTGGGTTGGGGTTTTTGGGGTTTTTGTGGGTTTTTGGGGTATCAAATCTCCGGAAAAACCCTAATGCTTAATGGGGTTTTTGCGGGTTTTTGCGGGTTTTTGTGGGTTTTTGTGGGTTTTTCCGGGGTTTTTGTAGGATTTTGAGGCAGATTGAAACAAAATCCCTTAAACTACAACTTAGATCAATGCTAATTAAATTTTCTCATTCATCATGAAGTTTTGAGAATTTTCTTGTGCGACTTGAATTTCCAAATATTATGACATATTTCCAGGTTTACATGTTAAACATGAATTTTCGATGTAACAGTCCAAGTCAATGATAACGGTTAAAATTGCATGCTGAATTCGTATATTAGATTAGTTTTTCTCTAATATATAATTTTAGGAATTCTGGTTCAACCTACCCCAAAATCTACAAAAACCCACAAAAACCCAAAAACCCACAAAAACCCCCAAAACCCCGGAAAAACCCATGGGGTTGGGTTTTTCTACAAAAACCCCGGGGTTTTCCGAACCCTGCTTTATGCTGATTGAATAGTTTTGGGAACACTTTCCTTTGTACCATCGCATTCTTCGTACACTCTAAATATGTAAGTTTGTGTTAAATTGATTCTCATGGTTGATTAAAGAAGAGGATGACACAACAATTGGGTAAAATTGACACAACGGTTGGATAAATCCACTTTTTTTGCTAAAACCCTGGCTTCCGAAGCTTCTCGAGACAATGCTGCCTAGTCTCGAAAATTTCGGTGATCTCGGGGTCGAGAAGGTACAATTATAGGGACGAGACAAGAAGGTACGATAGGGACGAGACGAGATGGCTTTATTATCACGTCTGGAGTGCGGAGACAACAAAGTGACGAAGAAATTAGAATATTGGAAGGGAGAGAACACCCCTTAGGATTAGGAAGGAACATTATTCTCCAACAGATAGCATACATAGTAGTTACAATCCCGTGCCGGAGTTGCTTTTATTTTCCCTGGGGTACTTGTTGACACGTCGAATAGATACATATGTCCTTAGATACTATGCCTGCACTTTCACTCGATCAAACATGATGATTAACGCATCTGAGTTGGTCCATATGTGCCTATCTTGACCCTATTTAGACAGAGTGAATCAGCATAACACCTAACCCGAACCCAGCTTAACCCGATCCGACCTAGACTGCAAGCCTGCAGTGAACCAGTCACCTTTACGCAGGGATTGAAAATTTATGAAGCGTAAGATTGTTGGGGAAAGTTTGCAATGAAAATACATAAATCTAAATACATATGTAGTTATCACATCAGACTTGTATTACAATTGCCTTATTATCAAATTAAACACTGGTTTCCTAATTTTTCAAGACCATTCTTCTCAAATTAAGCAAACCTGAGTAGTTTATGTATGTATGATTAACAAGACATATGCACCGTTTGCCAAGGCGCTTCGTGAAATTGAAACATCTCCAGTATATGTACACATATGTATGTATTTATTAAGGTAATGAATTGTGCACATAAACAAATCGAATGTTCAATTTACGATTGCAAATTTGCAACACCAAGTCGTTAAGTGAGAGAATGAATAAGCAAAGAGAAGAGATGAGATTCATGTCGTAATCAGATTGCTTTGTTACGACGCAAAGCCATGCACTTTATCCAGGAAGGAATACTCACAAGATCTCTCACCCATGTATGAATTTTAACGCGTCCCCCCGGGATCACAAAAACAGATCAGATTTAGATTCCGTGCAGGTGTTTACTTATTGGTACATACAAAGTGGGGGACAGAATCATGATCGTGGTGGACAATTTATGCCCGACGCAGTGGCCGCGGAAGCCTCGGGAACCATTGGCATTGTAGGACACCTTGCAATCGTAGGGACATTGTCCCACTGTCCCCCCCCACGCTTCCGTGGCCACTGGCCTGGAAAATATACATAAATATGAATAGTTTGGCTCCCTTTGATCAGTGAAAGTTTGCACTTTCTCCGATTCACTTCATTTGATATTTATCATCGGATTTACATAGTCCTGAATTTCTAACTTCAAATTTCCTTATTGGAAATATTTTCCAATAGAAAATTATGAAGTCATTTAATTTGGATAATTTAGAGGATGAAAATATTTCTGCGGGGATGATCGGTGTCAAACTAAGGGTCAGACTTGCGGCTGCAAATTTCGGAGAGAATCTTCTTTTCTACGCTGGGTGCACCATGTCAAAGGTAAAGTTCTCTGTGGATGTTGATGGGATTGGTGTATCATTAACAAAGCCTTCAAGGATGAGAAGGGTGAGTACCTACATATCGTCGTTGAAGCTGCCAAAAGAGCCAAATCCATTTTGTGTCAATTGCCAAAGGGTCCAAGTCCACTTTTGGGGGGTACTGAGATTTTAGGGTCAATGCATTCTACACAATTTTCTGAACAAGATAAGTCCAACCAATTTTTTTTTTAATTCTGAAACGTTCAAAATAGGCTTTGAAAACGAGAGTAATTTAGGTGGAAATTACACCACACGGTCTGAATCTGTGATTCTGCCGATTCCGGTGGTCTTTGAATATGTTGTAGTACTAGGTGAGTGAAGGGAAAGTGAAGGAGGGTTTTACTCCATTACACCGTTTGTGTCTGTTTCACCCCCTCATAGTGCGAGAAAAATCTGTTTGCTCCAGTCTAAACCTTCACCAAAAATCAAAATTGTGTAGAATGTTATGATTTCTTACATTTTCTTACTCCCAGATAGTCTTCTAACCATATCTGATATGAAAATTGAGTGTTTTGATTTTTAAAATTTTTTCGAAATTTTATTTTTTTCGAAAAATTCAGAATTTCAAAAAAGTTAAATTTAACATTGTATATGAGAAAGCAACTATTTGGGACCACAATAGTGCAAGAATTTTCAAAATCTGAGAAAAACTGAATTTTTGGTGACGATTTAAACGAGCACAAACCGTTTTCTTTTACTCTTTGAGGGGGTGTGGTAAGGCCAAACGGAGACATGGAAGAAAACCCTCTTTCACTTTTCCTACCCTCCCCCAGTACTACAACATATGCGAAGGGCATCAAAATTGGAGATCAGAATTTAAAATCTGTAATCCCCATTGAGTTGCATGCATTTTATGATGACTTGTCTCGTAAAAAGTGGTAAATATACTAAAAACAGTTATAAATTACACTCATTTGTTGTTACGAATTTACTTAAGTGAGCAAAATTTGTCTGCATCTCCTCAATTATAGCAATATTGAGTTTTAAATGCATCTTTTGTTTTTATGCTCTCCTGAAAAATTTTGTTTTGGGATTCAGCCCCTTTGGCAATTAACACAAAATGGATTTGGCTCTTTTGGCAGCTTCAACGACGATATGCTAAATTATTTTTCTTCGTCCATTTTCATAGGTTGACATCAGGTGTATTTATGAAATTAATATGATCTCGAAGGAGATTTTTGGAGAATTATGGTCACAGTGAGGTTAGGAAACAAAATTGCGCTGTTCAAAATTACTTAGCTACCTCATACCCACACTAACCACAACTTACCCTCATTAAGCATATTTTTTGATGCAATATCTATCGAAAAAATCTGACTATATATTTTTTTTGTTTTCAGCTAATTTTAAGTGTAAATAATCATTTTGAATCCGTTTTTGTATAGCTTCTCGTCGTCGCCGGGTATACCCTCGTCTGCATCGTGATGACTCTGATTTTCACCAATTTCCACTTGCCACGCGGCGACGGGAAGATCTACCTCCTACCAATTTTTAAGGCCATGGTGTCCACCATCTTGGCTTATTTGTCTCTGTGGAACCTGCTATCGGAGGAGGGTGAGCATCTGAAAATTCTGCAACTGTTCTGGGAGAAGGCATATTTTGGAGGATTTTACAACAAGTGGTCCAGCGTAAGTTTCTTATGCATATGTAGCTCTGCCAATGCTTATGATAATCAGCTTAGCTTGTTGAAACTGCCAAATTTTCCAAAATATGACACAACACCAACACGCAATTATTAACACTGAGCGTACTCATGACAGGGTTTTATTTCGCACCACAAGTCATTTAGCAAACTTGAGAAGCTCAATATTTTTGTCTCGTGAGGGGATTCGCAAAATATAATTTAACAAATTTCACAAAATACGATTTCGCAAATCCACACAGTTATGTTCTGTTATTTTAATTTAATTTGGTTTGTATGGATTATTTATAATTTCTTTCTTATTGTCAACTTCGCAATTTATGCTCAATTTCCGATGTACTAAAAGTACGGGAAATATGCAAAACATTAATTTGCAAAGTTATGATCCTATTTATTTAGGGACTTCTCGCCATTTGCCTGGCCGATGCGACATACGTCATCTACATCATCCTTGCACACTTGACGAATAACTTTGTTGGAGTACAAGAGCAGCATTGCCAGTGCCACTGTAAAAGTGTATTGTTCCTGATTTGTCCCGTACCAGGGGAGTTGATTTGTCCCAGTGTTGATTCAAATTTGACAAAATTAGCTTCACTCCCTTGTAGAATTTTCGCTTTATATTTTACCACCTTCAAGAAATGCGTTCTACAACTTGTCCCCTTCAAACTGGTCCTTCTAAGCTTCACCGCAATGTCCACTCTTGAGAAGGTTGTACAAGAAAAAGTGAATCATGGGAAGAAAGCCAGATTGGAAATATTGGTATCCCTTTTTCATTTCCGCCGCCTCATTGCCAACATCACGGAAAATTTCAGTAAAATCCTGTCACTTCATTTGACCCTCGGGATGCTGGACACTTTCCACTTGTTCTCCACTTACGGGGACAAGTGTGGCCCATCGGACTACATCGATGCGTCATTTAATTGTGCAGTCTTTTTGATTACCGTGATCGCATGGATGAAGATGCATGGCAAGGTGAGAAACCCGTATAAAAATTTTAACGGATTTTATGCAGCAATTTGGCTGGATTTTATGCAGCAATTTGGCTGAATTTTATGCACACAAATTTATGCAGGGTGATTTGTGCATAAACTGTGCAGGATTATGCATAATTATGCTAAGGTGTTTCTATAGAAATGAGATAATTCTAGCCACAAGCTTTGTATGAAGAAAAGTCTCTTCATAAAAATATCAGTTTATAAACTTTTATGCAGAATATACTCTCCAGGAATTTATGCAGAATTATTCACAATTTTTTATGCATAAATCATTATGCCGACTAAGTGTGCCGTATTATGCAGAAGTCGCCACATGATTTTTATACGGGAAGTGGGGTGAATTTATTATATGGAAATATGTACAGGCATGGACTTTTGCATAAGACACTAATTTATTTATTGTTGAGGATTAATTGTTTACGGGTAATTTTAAAATGCATTCATTCCAGTGGATTTGTATGGAAGCGAAGCTGCTGAGTTACGAATCTTTAGAAATTCTGGGCCTTGGTGAGGGCACATTTCCTGAAAAATGTGGACACGAAACTTTTCGAGAAGAACTGTACTCCATGGATATGAAACACTACTTCACGTCAATGATGCCAATTACGGGAATGATGGTGATAAGTGTGCGTAAAAAATATGTACATACATTGAAATTTTGATGAGTTACTTAGTTTGAATTTGTACTCATTTTACAGGTCCTCTTCTTAACGGTGGGTCCTCGTTTATTCTATTTGTAGACAATTGGAGGAAATTTCTAGCCCGGGATGGAAGGCTTTTTGCTGTCTTTAGACCCGGCCATAAGTAGAATACTTATTTGTTGTAATTCAATTTATAAATATGTACATACATACTTGTGCATTATTTTAATGTGGCATGATGATGAAATGGTTTGAATGATTTGCGAATTGTAATTGTATTATGATTATTAATGAATATTGAGGAGGCATGTTGGGACTTTGTGAACGTTTGTCATCTCTCGTCTTATCTAATGTGACCGACTCACCTTAGCGTCAGGGTACTACTCATTCATTGGGAGGACCTTGACCTGAGGAGTGAGTACTTTTAAGTTTATGAAAAAGTTGTAGTCCGTTAAGTATGTAGACTCGGTGGAAGGAGTTTACTCTTTCTAAAATTATGTATTGCATCTTCCTGTCTTTAAGTTTTTGAGAAATGCTATTGAGCAAATAATTCGATTTTCTGCCAAAATAAACACAGTGCAATAAATAACGGTGAACAGTATACTTAAGTATGTATTGTAATCTTGTGAATGTTTAAATCATAACTATGTACCTAGTAGGGCCAATTGAAATGACCAACGATTTCCGTGCCCCCAAAAAATTAGTAGGAATTAGGTTAGACAGTTGTACTATTTTTTATTGAAATCCCCCCTGTCGATCAGAAACCATGTTCCGAATTTTTTTGTGACCCAAGGTGCCAAAGTGACAGATCGGCCAAACCGACGTGTTGCAATTTTTGAGCAACATTTTGGTAAACTAAAAAATCCGGCATTTTTTAATTGCTCAATAAAAATCGGAACTGAACGCATGATGGTCGACCGTATCACAAAATGATCCACTGACACTAGCAGTGACGACTGCCGAAAAATAAGGGGAAGGAGACGATCAGAAAGGTCACCAAAATTCACGAAGGCGCAAAAAAATGGATTCGTCGAAATTTATGCCGAGCCCTAAGAAAATTTCCCTCACAAATGAACGGATGAAGTAAAAGTAAGTCCAAAGCCCTTAAATTAAACCTTGGACTTTTGTCTACAAGATATGAGGAGAAACACTTCCTAACTTCATGCCAAGTAAAAGCAGACCCATCAGAACCCGGGCGCTTATCATGCGCTACGCGCTTGAAAAATGGAAACGAATATTTTTAACACATGAGCCTACCTTTATGGGTGAAACCAAATAAAATAGCAGAGATACAGTTTCTAAACCCTACTAGTCTGGACTAATCGTAAAAATTTCAATACTGTTAATCGGACCCACCATTCCGGTTCTATGATTTTTTTATTGGGCGTAAGTTGGATTTGGTCGAAAACGTGATTTTTCTTCTTTTGTGGTGAAATTTCGTGTCAAAAAATATTTTTTTGAAGTTATCGAGCGAATTGTGGAACCACTGAATCACTACCAAATTAAAAGTACCCATTAGGCATTCAATAAGAGCTCAGGTCCTGTTCATGAGACCAAAATATTTATTGGGTGGTTGAAATGCTAAATTCCTGGCTTCATTTCGGACCAAGGATAAAATTCACTGTCGCCGAACGTCAACATGCTGGAATACGATATATCGTTCAAACTGAAGCTAGATACATAAGCTAAACGCTACACAAGTTTGGAACCCTTAAAAAAATCTATAGCCTAGAACTGAGACCAATATCCCGAGGAATGAGTGCGTACCGCGGGTTAGATGAAGATACCGGGAAGATGAAGATTTCGGGCTGGTGTCGCTTCAAAAGGAGAAAATGTTGAAAGCCGGTTGGTCTATCTTGAAGAGAATTTAATGGGCTTTCTCATGATATCGTTAGTCTTTCAAAATTCCCTAAACTGGGTTCGCTACATTAATTTATGTATTGGTCATAACACTTGGCCCTACCAGGTACATACCTATAAATGGTCGGTTCACGAAAAATGTCAGTTTTCATGTGGTGACAATTCGCCACATATCCACAAATATGTATGTATGTACGTAGTTTCCACCATTTGTATGTAAACTCAAAAATCTGCAATGTCCTCCAAATATGTAAATCTCTATGTAGAGGGTGTTCCGGAAGTAATGCAACTTTGGTCAAATGCACATATAAACTCAACGAATGAATTTTTTAAAGCGAAATTTTGGTCAGAAAGGGACAAAGGTTAAAGCTAATTAAGTTTTGCTTCCAATGGTCCGTACACCCCTTCCGCCAAATTTGGAGACGTTTTTGTTGGGCGCTCACAATTAGTGCTTCGCCACTGTTTTTGGTCACCTTTTTTGAGATTTTTGACCACATGTGTTGAAATAAGTTCAAATTTTTGACTGAAGTTTTTCGATTACAATATTTTTTCTAGGGTAGGAACTAAAATTTTTCAATAGGTCTTGTATTTGGCAAATTTGGGAACGTTCACCTCTCCCATGTTAATTGCATTTGATCCGTTTTAAGGCGGAGCGTGATACTTTGGCTTATATTTAATTTCCAGTTTTGTATAAATGGTTTTCTTGAAGGTGGGAGAGTTGTACTATGTGCAAATAAAAGCATTTTGATAATCTGAGCAGTAAATCGTCTTGTACAGGACGATCAATTTTGGTTAATTTTAATTACTTCAGGTCAAGGATTTTTTCTGCCCTCCTGCTTGCTACTTTTATTTTACTCTTGACTATATTTATAAGCTTCTAGAACCTTCTAGGATTTGATGTCCAACTTCTAAGCTTTCAAATAATGTATGGTGTTCGGTGAGAACTTCAAGTACTTCAGCGAATTTCGCTCCGACATAAAAAATTTCTATCTACACGAAGTTTATTACTTTCGGGGCTGCCACACGAATGTACCGACCAGATATTTTTTGCGATTAGTCGTTTTTTGCAGCTCATACCTTAGTATAACACAACAAATCGTCACTTTTGGAATTTCTTATTTTTTAAAGTGAACACAGCTCAATTTCTTGGAGCGCGTAACCACTTTTTCGAGGTAGTGGCAGACGATGGTTGCGAGTTGCTTGGTGGTATTTGACCTCATTTTGGAACGGATAGAGATATCGACTTCTAGTTTTCGGATTCTACTAGATAAATGTGTGGACTACAATATTCACCCAATTTCGAATTTGGGGCAAATTGATACCCTTGCATATATGCATTTTACCAAAGTTGCATTACTTCCGGAACACCCTCTATGTACATTGTTAGTTAGTAAGAAAATGTGAAACAGGAAAATAGAATACCGGAGCTGTATATATATACAATTAATTTACATATGTATATATCTAGGTGACATAAGAATTCCTTGTTTTGACATTGTTCGCACAGTCTTTGAAATACAGTAGTAAAAAATAATGCCTAGCTGTATTCATGCTTATATGACTCTGTCAAAGTAATATGGCGTAGAATAGCTCGGTATTTAAGATTTGCCATATCGGTAGCAAATTTTTACGGACCGATATAGTGTTATTACCAAGCTGTAGCAACCTTAACACCAATAAATCAATTCATGAGTGACTACCAGATTTCTAATAGCGTAATATCAACTTTATACCTACTTCTTAATCAGTTGAGTAGATTGATCTTAATCTTAACTTAACTTTGCTTGACGCTCTGTATCTTGATCATTTTGAATAAATTTGTTAGCATTACTATACGAGATTTGTTCATTTATTAAAGCATAAAATTGTATCGGCATGTTATTTTTCATTTGATGTAATTATTTATTAGGCAAAAAGCTAGGAGACCGGCGCCGTACAAATCTTTTCATGGATAACTAAGCATTATGGATATAAGTATTTCGCATAAATGTTTCATTTGTTACATTAAAATTCTGATTTTCAAACGGGGACACGTGTAAAGTAAACAATACTCGATTTGAAGGTAAAATTTTTCCATGTCATTTTTTCTGAAATCTGAATTAGTAACCATCTATTTACAAAAATAAGAGCAAGTTTTTGTGTTCACACCAAACATCTGCTGTATTTATGTTCCCTGCTACAAAGAAACTGCTGCAACATTTTTTAATGCCATCTAAATTTTAAGTATTTGCACGTTCTATGTTACACACCAAACTGTATTGAAATTGTAACAAAGATAAGCTTTGTTCAAGTTTCTGCTCAAATTGAATTGCGCAATAAGTCAGGGTCTCGCCGCATGATTTCAATTGATCACAAACCAAATGCAGGTGTGGAAAACCGCAAATTTTGCATAATAATAAAACTGCGTCAGTACTTAATCCAGTACAAAAGTCGTCATTTGACAAATTGTGTGTTCTATTTTGCCTTGAACTTGTGAAAATTTTAACCGAAACCATGGCCAACGTGGGAATACAATTTTTTGCAATAGTTTGCATTTTATCTTTCGACCCAGCTTTCGGTGCACTTTTTGGACCAACTCCGTTCTGGAATGATTTGAAAAGTGAGTTGGAAAAAATTTGAATTTTGTAATGTTTCTTATATTTTTGAAATTGAATTTCAGCAACTTTTGCGATTGACGGATTCGTCCCAATCTACCAAGGAAAAGGGTACAATCCTCTCCCGAGGAGTAAAACAGTTGCGGAAAAACAGGGCTGGATTTCTGCCAGTCCAAACTGCGAAAATGATGGACAATTTGCCGGATTTCGCTACATTAATGCAGCCGATCCAACCAAACCGGATACAACTGTGTCCCCATTGATGGACAGGAATGGAATTATTGCTGGCATTCAGATGAACGTGAGAAAATTGAGACAATTTTTTGCATATTTTTTAAAAATTTTTGTCTCCACAAACAAAATCGACTTTTCAGATCAAAGTTTCCGAAGCCAAGGCGAATCCCAACAACACTTATAAATTTGACGAAATTGCTATGTTCTATCGAAACACGATCGCTGGTGATGACGTTTATACGCTGACGGCTTACTTTGTGGATCCCAGTAAGCGTTACCTCAACAATATTTACAAACATTTATTGCTGATTTTATACAAATTAATGGGGGTATTCATTACGAGTTTGCATCTTTAGCAACATTAGCTAGCAAAAAGAAGGGCACAAATTTGCAAAAAAATTTGGCTTGAAAATTTATTTGCTAATTTCCCATCTACACGGCTCGCATTATGCAATTTTTTGAATTTTGTTACGATGCGAGCATGCGAAATCGTAATGAATACCCCCAATATTTACGACAAATGCTTATTTAGACCTTTAGTAATTTCTCTTAATTTCATTTTTCATGTCACAAACAAAATTTTATTGCAAAATTTACTTTTCTAAAATTTCTGCGTATTTCTAGGCACGATTTGTTCCCAAGGCCGTACTTCCAGCCAATTCACTTCGGACGGAACCGGAACCCAGCTCTACTTCCAGAATGGTCCAGACCCCTCAAACCTCATCGTTGTTCCGAATGACCGCACCCAAGCTCTGACCGAGGGCTGGAGTGACAACAAGTGCTTCGTCGGCATGGGCGTCCACAACTGGTTCCAACAGGAAAAGTTTCAAGAAACGAATTGCAACTACCTCCGCCCGGCATTCCTCCTGTACAACGTGAGAAATAAACTTATCGGGTTTGGATTCCAACATGTTGGCAAATCTGTCTCGACAAGGGTCGAATATCCGCCCGCAACAGTTGTAAAGGTAAGAAATTGGCCAAAAATTGGGTAAAATTACAAATCATTGGCCGCGGAAGCCGTGGGGGATATGAAAGCGCTTATCTAACAAGGTAGAATGATGGACATTTTCCTTATGTCCCCACACTTCCTCGGGACACGTTTGCAAATAATGCACTTTAATCTGTAAAAGAACATTGAATTTTCCACTTTTTCGTGTAATTTTATCACTTTTTTCTGCGTTTACTTCGTTTTTGTGCTTCAGATCGTCGAATTTTAGCTTTCTGAAAAAGTGAAACTTGTGAATTTCACGGAAGTGATAATAATTGTTGTCTTTTATTTTTTCATAGATGATTGTCGGTGATAAGTGTTCCCAGTGCTTGCTCGATTTAGCAGCCCACGGTGGGATTGGTGTCACAACGATGCACGTTTTTATGATTGGAAGCCCACAATTTCAAAATTGTATCATTTAAGGATGACCTGTGAAATATTTGATTATCATATTTTCTGCGTAAAATTAAAAAAAATATTGAAAGCTTATAATAATAATCACAACAAGACCACTTCCTTGTTCGAATCGACTCACAATTATTTAAAATTAAAATAAAGTCTTACGAAATCCATATGGTTTTTCGAACCAAATTTTGTAAACTTATTCGGGAGCTTTTATTCGTAATAAATTATTACGGTAACACATATTTGGATGGATAATTTATTTAAGATTATATCAAGTTCATCTACTCGCTACTTGGATATATGAATTGAAATTAATGCAATATTATAAAAATGTCAAAGAAAATATAAACGTAGTAATAAAGGAACATATGAATTTGTGTTAGAAAATGTACAAATGGAGTAAATTTAATGCACTATAAAAATCAAAATATTTAAAAGAACAGTTAAACAATTTTACCATTTAACCAGATCAGAATAACTTAATGATACATCCGTCATTTTCAAAATAAATATTCACAATTTCAATCATTACCATAAATTGAAATTAATTGAAGTTATACGATGTTAAAGTCTATTGATTAATGACTCATTAATAATGAGTCAAATTGCAAATCTTCTATCCAATAATTAACGTAACAAAAAAGTTAGGAATCTGATCATAATCAATTTGAAAAAATGGGCGTTGTTCTACACTTATCACAAACCTTTCTTGAAGAATGACAAAACATCTAAACGTGTAAACTAAAACAAATAAATCAAACAAAGGTATCAGTAGTACCGTAAATAAATAAATAACATTTTTTGAGCAAGCCCCTTCTCGTCAAATATTTACCCATTTGACGAGAGGAAATATGTATGTACGTACATATTAAATAAATTTAGTGTAGATATTAATTACGTAAATAGTGAAACATTTCATCCTCTAGAAGCCATAGATTTCAAGAAAAATAGCCAAGTAGAAAAATACGTATGGAAATATGTACTTGTTTTCACACATGTAATTTTGTAGTTGAAAAGTCATCCATCTAAAGTAAAAGCACTAACGCTAAAATCAGGCTTCATGAAAAGTAGATACATGCATAGATCAGGAATAAAATATGGCTTCTCCAGGTCTTCGTAATTCTCACAGTTCCATGAAAATAATGAAAAAAGTGAGAAATTGAAATTGGACCGTATACTAAAAAAAATACTCTAGTATCTATGTAGAGTATTTTTAATGGGTACAAAACACGTAACATGCATTTATGTATGTATGTACATCTATATACATAAATCTATATAAAAAACTTGCACACGTCGTAAAGGTGAGAAACTTTTAGCTTAATGCGTCGACGATGAGGTTGATTTTAAAATCCAACGCTTAGTGTGTGTAGGTGTCATTCTTTCGTCAGTAGAATCTAGTAAGACGAGCAGGATGTAGATGCGAATATAGGAAATAATGCCTGCCAGTTCAATAATTTGTGTTCGAAAGTTCACTCCTCACCAATTTTGTCGCCTTTCATCCATGAGATCAAATTTTTCTGTGTCTGAAACTAATTCCCTTGTCACTCCCACTCCAAATTCATACTCCTGAGTCCTGATAGAATCAATAATGTTGCAATTTTATTTTAATTTATGTGCAAGAAAAATTGGCATTATTCCAATCTTTAAATATTTCACAACAAAAAAAATTCACAAATGTTTAACTTACCATCCGGTAGAAAATTTATGTCGTAAAAAAGTTTCGTAAATATGAAACGAATCAACGCTGGGCTTCATTAGATTCAAAGGACAGTAAGTACATAAAAATAATAAGAAATTTAATTCGAATATTCTTTACTACATAAATAATTACACATATGTATGTACATAAGTCTTGAAGTTAAGGAAATATCGTAAGCAGAAAAGAAGATTAAGTAACTTTGTACCATCTCGCTAATCTTAATCTGAATCACAATCATTCTGCTTTATATATGTAGCCCTCTGACTTATAATTCCGTTATGATAACGAGACTCGACCCAATTCTGAGTAAAGTAATCTACATAAATTTGTACGTAGAAACATTTCCAATTTTGATAAGTTTCCGACCACTGGGAATGTTTACATGTCTAACCTTATACTCGATTCCGCTATCAGACAATTTCCAAGTACAGCTTTGACGCAAGAATATTTGCATTCGCTGATGATTTCATTCGGGTTGAGTGATTATCTAATGATCAAATCATTTGATTCAAACGAAGCCAAAAAATATTAGGTTATCGGAACATTTAGAGCGGATATTGAATAATTACATATCTGAAATGCGTACATGTTTACATAATTTCTCGGAATTGTTGTCCGTTTTCTTGGTGATTGCACCAACAATTACATACACTCTTGGAAATAAAGTATTAAAATAATACCAAGCGGTTTCACATATATGACTACCAAAGTTGTATCGATACGTATGTAATACCGTGTAGTAATAGTTCGGTATTAAAGTATTACCATACCTGTGGCAAACTTTTAGGATCGGTATAATAATACTAAACGGTAGCAACTTTAATACCGAGAAATAAATCCTTTACAACCTGCTTACCAGATTTCGCAAATGAATTTTCAGGCCAATTTTTTTGCGAACTGGTGAACTCTTTTTGTGGTGCATTGCTAACGCGTAATGAATACCTCAATATAATTAATCATAATGCTTAAATCCTATTAAATTCTTTATTTCCAGACTTAAATTTCACTCATTATTTTGTCTTTCATTATTTATAATTTATTTCATTATAGCATTATTTTATCTTATTTATTACAATTTTGGAAAGTGTTAAATAAAACATTTATGAACAAATACATACATATCTGATCGGTGAAATAATTTGTGAAATGGTTGATTGATTATTCATTGCGTGTATGTGTGGATTCAGACAACTAATGGAACACGTAAAGTAAATGCTGGTTCGTGTGGTTTGATAAAAGGTTGCATTTTAGCAACGAGTGAAACGATACGAGATTACAGAAGAATTTCCAGGAATTTTGTTTCCATTTTTCCCATCACCATTAAACCGTCGATTTAAACCATTTCCCATTTTTCGACCCCTCTTACATGGTAACACGTACCCGTGATAAATTCTTGTCAAATTATTTACTGTACACTAAATATACTTTGTAAATACTCGCCCAACGATATATGTATACATATATGTACAAATAAATATTTATTATCATTACGCATATCCTGACAAGATAAATTTGTAACTAAAATCCCATGGCTTTCTACAAAATATGTAAATTTCCCTAATGTCGCAAATTTAGTAAAATTTCCCAAATTGTTGACACTCCCACTACATACGTAAGTATCTCAACTTTTCCAAAGTATGAATTCTACAATGTCTGACCAATTCGGAAAAAAGTACGAACTTCTTCGCACAGAAGTAACATCCATGCCTCGCTGCATTGTGGCGTTTTCTGTGACAGGCCAGATTGGCCTTCGAGTGGCTCTTGTACTCACACTTGTCGCAGGAATGGACCAGCTCTTTATTCGCGGCATGATGCGCCACCACGTGACGCTTCAAGTTTGATGAGTTGGCAAATCTTTTGTCACATAATGGGCACGGATAATTCCTCTGATTTTCATGCACAGCTCGGATGTGCGATTTCAGATTTGTCCTACTTAAGAAGGTCTGAGGACAGACCTGACACTGTAACATGTCTCGGGTAGATTTTTCTAAATGCGTTATCTGCAAAATGATTATGGGCATTGATAATTTAAACCTTGATTTCAGGCAAAATGTTTATTTACCTCGTGACGAGTCAGGGCTGATTTGTACGTGAAATTCCTCCCACAAGTGCCACATTTGTATGGTTTCTCCGTCGTGTGGGTGGGAATGTGGTTCTCAAGTTCGCCCCTCGCTTTGAAGCCCTTCCCGCAAAGTGTGCATGGAAATCGGACAGGGTTCTGGGCGTGTACATTATTCACGTGTCGCGAAATGTTTCCCTTGTTTAGGAAGGTTTTCTCACATCCAAGAAAGCCACATGGCAGACGCGGTCGTTCACTCGTGCTGTGGATGCCTTTGGTGTATTTCTGTAAATTGGCCTAACTATAAAATACCCGGCGGCAAATGTCGCAACTGGGCCGTTTCCGATTGGTGTGAAGTCTTTTCATGTGTTGAGACAAGGCGCCTGGGTTTTTACAAATTTTCCCGCATACCTAAAAAAAATGTAAAGTTTGGTAACGTCGGATGGTCGAAAATATTTCAAGATTTCCCCAACAAATAATCACACCTTGCATTTGGCCTGGGGGTCGTGCGTGATCACGTGCCTCGTAAAACTCTGCTTCAATTTGTACCTTTTTGAGCACTTGGAACATTCCCACTCCTTTCCTGGTTGGGGAGACATTTAGTTTATGGATTAGCCTCCAGTTAATACGGAAAATCAAGTGTTAAATGTTTTCAAGAGTTTGTCAAGGTGAATTAAAACTGTCGGATATCTCAATCTGGTAGTTAAATTCACAATTGAAAGCAAATAAGTAGTTTCCACAAAGTTTTACATGATGGTCGAACTATTTAGTTGTTGACATGCTTATTTACTAGGTTTATTTGCAAATTGAACAAAAAACAAGTGGGTATTTCCAATTTTTGAATAAATCCTTGCAAATTGTATCCACTTGATGATAAATAAATATTCATGAAACTATGTATTTCCTATTTATCGTTAGATTATTTAAGCTTGAAGTCGATAACTGATTTGACTTCACGAGTTAAAACCTTACACACTCTGTTCGTTTTCATTACACAAGTTTAAAACCGAGTGGAAAATTTATGGTGTGAAAAGGGTTAAATAAATAAACCACTCTTTGTTGGTAGTCGCCTTGAGAAGAGTGCAGCCGATTGTTCACGTCGAAAGTATACCTGCCTCGAATGGACCCTTCCTTTAGGACGGAAATAGAATACTTCTATAGAAGTTAAATTATTAAGACACCCCTTTTCTCCTCTTAGCTCTTGAAGTTGTGACGCTGACAGGACACCAGATTTTGATACCCATTAGGGGTGATTTATATACATATATCATGCACAATTATTAACTCGGTAAACCTTGGTTAATCGAGCGTTGCATCGGCACTCTTTCACGATTTATTGTTTTAATAAAATTTCTCTTGGGTACGATGTTGATGATTTTATGATTATCTATGTATTTGTATATTTGATAGCAACCATGAAACATTTTTTGAAAAGTTTTTGTTATACAAAATGGTTTTATTTATTTAATATTCTTGAGTATGAACCTTACAATGTCTGATCAATTCTTGAAAAGTGAAGGATTTCTTCCCACAGAAGTAACATTCATATTTCGCTGCATTGTGACGTACTCTGTGTCTGGCCAAATTGCGTTTCGAATGGGTCTTGTCCTCGCATCTGTCGCAGGAATGGACCAGCTCCTTATTCGCAGCATGCTGCCCCTCCACGTGCCGCTTCAAGTTTGATGGCTGGGTGAATCTCTTGTCGCACAATGGGCACGGATAATTCCTCTGATTTTCATGCACAGCTCGAAAATGTCCTTGTAGACCATGTCTAGTTAAGAAGGTCTGAGGGCAGACGCTGCACTTTGACCGGTCTCGGGCGGATTTCTCCAAATGTATCTTCTGTAAAATTATTATGCACATGGCTAATTTTCAATTTCCCTTTTCGTACAACATCCACTTACCTCGTGACTCTTCATGGCTTCCCTTTGGGCGAAACTCTTCCCACAAGTAGCACAAGTGTACAGCTTCTCGGTCGTGTGGGTGAGAATATGACCCTGAACTTCTCTCCTGCTTTTGAATTCCTTTCTGCAAAGTGTACACCGAAATCGGACCGGATTTTCGACATGTTCAATTCGTTCGTGGATCACAACATCTCGCTTGTTTAAATAGGTTTTCTCGCATCCGAGAAAACGACACGGGAGACGAGGTCGATCCCTCGTGTTGTGGATGGCGTTCATATGTTCCTATTGTTAATTGTCAATTCGCCCTGGGCGAATTTAGTCCCATGTTTACTTACGGTTCCTCCATAACTTAAAGGTATTTTAGGCAATCCAAATTTTAGAGGCTTTTTTGAGAAACCCTATCATTCATCCAAAGGTTGAGTTATTTTTACAATTTTTTCACCAATTGAAGATAAACGTCTGGGGGACATTTTCAGAAAAAATTAGTACCGAGACCACTACAACAGAATAGTTTCAGCAACTTTTTGCGTGATGGTTTGCAGTCATCAGAAACTTTATGGCCACCATGTACTTTCTCGCCTCACAAATCAAATTTTAGTCGCATATGCATAGGGTTTTACATTGTCAGTGTCAACGGAATAAATGTCATGTCATGTTATAAATGTCATCACATGTCAATTTGTCAATTTTTTGTCATAAATGTCACAGCTTCAAAATGTATGACATTTATGACAAATATGACGGACATTTATGACATTTGTCATAATTGTCAATCTCAATATACCCCCTGACCAGGTAATCTTGGTAGCAGCTATTAAAACTCTTCTTTCCCTCATTGCAATTCAACGAGTCGACGAATGTTCTTGTTAAATCGCCATCCATTGTATTTATACATATACATCAAAGGATAAGTATAACGTCAAATTTAATTACGACCGTTCACAATTTCATTGAAGTTTTAGGAATTTCCTCTGTTCAGCCTGCTTCAATTTTATTTATATCTCTTAGTTTGATTGCCAAGTAAGATTCAGTCTCCCGGTCTACAATTGTAAATATCTAAACGTTGTAGCATTGGTAGCAGTCATCTCAATTAGTTGCAGTTAACTCTACCTAGGTGGTCGTAAGTAGAAACTTTTAGAAGACATTCACCGAGCTGGCTGCAACTTCCTTTATATCCTGCTGGATGAATTATGTATCGAGTGAAATAATATATGACCTTACTAAACTCTATTGACAACCAGTAGTCCAAGCTTCATATTGCTCTCATGTGTAACGAAAAACATTGTATGTTATAAGCAAAAACAGACGTCAGGTCAATATCATTGGAAGGAACATGCAAGAAATCCGCCAACTCTTCCAAATAAATGTTCCAAGTAAAACTGATGATCAGAGACAAACGGAATAAGTTATAATTTTAGGAAACGGAAGTCGTCAATATAATATTTTAAGTGTCGTTCGTAGTGAAAAAGTATATGAGAGGAAAGATGTGTAGCTGAGAAACAAAATATACCGCCTACGATGACTTTTTGTTTGGGAAAAATGCGATAAACAGTGAAAATGTCATAATTGTCAATGACAAGTTGACAGAAAAGTTGAAAATTTCGAATTTGACAAATTTTCATAAATGTCATAATTGTCAATAAAAATAAATGTCTGACATTTATGACATTTATGACATTTATGACATGTCAAAATGTCATGACAAGTTGACAATGTAAAACCCTACATATGCATACAACCAGCTTTTCCCCACAACTAGCTACCAGGTGACGTTTCATGGTCCCGTTCTTGGCGAAACTCCTCCCACAAGCGGCACACTTTTTCCTTTTCTCCGTCGTGTGTGTGGAAATGTGGATCTCAGTTCTTTCCTCGTTTTAAATCAGTTTGCGCATAGTGTGCACGGATACTGGACAGGATTCTCGGCACGTTCTGTTCTGACAGATTAAAAATTCTGAGAAACTACGCCACTGCAGTGGCGTAGTTTCTTTCAGAGTGACAGTGCACTGTCACTCTGAAATTCCCTCAATTACCCTAATGCACAGTAGGCTATGGAGCGGCGGTATTATGGGACAAAGGAAGGGGGGTAACGAGACAAGCGCTGATTCCTGTACCAAAAGATAGTTCAGAAAGTCTAGATTATTTTTAATATAACAACCAGGTCATTTTGCCTGCCCCATTCCGAGATATTTGAGTTCAAAGTTTTTATACTTTTTCCAAGGCGAGCCAGCTATTTATGTAGGCATTATCTAATATCGAGATATTGGTATAATCGAGATCGGTTTGCGGTATCATATACATGACCCCAGGTGGAGGATCCTCTCAACGTTTGGGGTCAATCGGACCACCCCCCATGTGCCTGGGGGTGTGGTCGTGGAATAATTAAATTTGTGTTGATGTCCATTATGAAGATTTGACGTAGTGATATATTTCTCTACTGATAAAAATGTACATACCGATACATATATAAATTTATATTCAGAATTACTCATTCATGTTAAATATCTATTGGAAATCTATGCAAATGAATATGTGGGACATATTGTTCAGGTTTTCGAAATAATCCTGTTCATTCATTAAAAATATAACATTTTATGTATATCCAACTCTAGTATGACAACTACAATATCATTTTGATGTGGGATTATTTATAATAAATACATATTTACCATTGTCATGGCATTTTCAAACTACAAATTAAATATACTCGTCTATCTTTCTCCATAAATTTAGATTTTTTTCTTCTAGAAAATTGTTGGATTTCTTTTGTATGATATTGATCAAACATTGCAAAAGTATTTAATTCAGTCCCCATTCTCTTTTATTTATTGTTCACAGACGAAGGACAATACTCAAGATTGAACTTTTGTCTCTTGTACTGACAATGGAGGTCTCCCAACGTATGCTTACAGATTTGGACCAAACTAACGCCAATCGATCATAATTATAATTAGTATGCAATTTGCAAATAGAACTATGTATGTGCCAATGTGCAGGTTTGGCGGAGATATTTGCATCCAAAGCAGGAAAAATGTGCAGTAAATATAGAAAATGAAAAATTTACCTGCCTTGGGGGTGCGTTTTCTCCTCTTTTTATGCAAATATCTACGCTAAACTTGAGCATTGGCAGATAGTTCCATTTGAAAATTTCATACTAATTATAATTATGATCGATTGACATTAGTTTGGTCCAAATCTGTGAGCATACGTTGGAAGACCTCCTTTGTGAGTGATAAGTAAATAACGCAATTATTTACTTAGTTCTTTACAAGGCACAAACTTTGTACATTTAGATTTTGAACGTAAAGGATTCTCTGCATCTTATGTATGTATTTTCATTGTCACTTGTCTCGAAATGTTTTAACCATATTTTCTTGCTTTTAAGTATCATGGTTTTTCAAATTTTTCCAACCCATTCCACAAAAGTGTGATTAACCGTATATCTCGAAAGACTTTTTAATACGGCCAACTTTAAATAAGTTGCTAAATGGTCGGTGTTGTAGACAAATTCGGATAATTGCACAAGTTGAACATAACTATATAATATATTCTTAATAAGGAATAATTGTCCACCACTATTGCCATATATTTTTGTCCCTATCAAATACGCTCACTCAGTTCCGGTGAGTATGGTACATGTGTATTTACATACTTGGGAGGATACAACTTATTTAAATTAGTGGTTGGTTAATTACAAACTGTCTGTAATTTAAATAGTTTTACTGTCAAATTACCGGATGTTTAGAATTTATTGAGTAAATCCTTCGTACCAATCGGGGTGCTCATATAGGCAACTAGGTATTTAAATATTTATAAGGATTGCCGTTAAATACTTAATGAAAACGTCACTTCGTTGAGTATACAGATAAATATACAGGCCTATTGTTAATCTAGTCGTCAAGATTCAGTTCGTCAAAATTATATAAACCCGGCGTATAAAATGTATTCTCGTCTCTTAGTAATTTTAACCTTTTTGGATAGTATAATCGCCGAAAAGATCATTGAGCTTAGAGATTTAAAATTTCTAAATGGATTTGAAACTTGTAGAAATACTTTATTCTTATTTAACACAAGTTTTTATCCTGATCCTCACCATGGAAATTCCAACCTAACAACTGTTTCCATTTTTACATCCGGGGAAATAATTGCTAAACAGCAAACCGATTTCAGAAAATATCTCTTATGTCAAACTATTTCCTTTGTGTACACCGATCTCTTCAATTCAAACCAACATTTTCAAATATTTTCGACTGCAAAACAAATTACCGCAACAATCATAGAGTTTACGCCTTTCGCTTTAAAAACATGGGTTCGAAGTTCGATCCAGTTACTGCCAAGGTATATATTTTTAATCTCGACAAATCAACCTGTCGCAAACATGCTGGATTTTGCTAAAAGTCCGCTCCACCCTTTATGGAATCAAGCCATGAAATCTTCATTTTTCGAGGTTATCGGCACCCTGGATAATAACGTGATTTCTTTCAATAATCCCCAATTCTACTTCATCTGTCACCACTGCAACGTATGGAAATATAAGTGGCATCCGACCTTCAATATGATGACCCCTGATTACCCAAACTTGGCCCGATCTCCTGTCACCCCGGGCATATCAAACCGACACCATCTTGACCAAGCGGAATCCCAAGTCACGCGTGACGGCCAAAATTTGACTTAGCATGTCTCAATATATTTCAAGTTTCCGATATCATTGGAACGACTTTTCAAAATCCCGCGGCAAATCGACTTTTCCTCCATTCTCAAAATGGCCGCTACCCTGGATGAAGTTATCCTAGCTATTTTGCTGGAAGAAATGCCCACCTCAAAGTTAACATTGCATGGAATGGTGTCCCCCTGGATTATCCAGACTAGAGGAATGGCTGCAGGCTTGACCCCCATTGTGGTTGGGAGCGATGGCTTCACCTTCACGACTTGCGATGGTGGCCATGACCAGATAAACTTCGCCGTGTACCTTCGCCGTGTCAACCATTTCAAACCAGCGTGTGGATCGTACTTTCAATCATGTTGGGATTGTCCATCGCAGGAATTGTCGGACTTGCCAAATTCCTCGAAGTGAAATTCGGGTGTGACGAAAGTAACGGAGAACTTACCATTTTCTCCGTATTCTTCGCAGTTTTCGCGGTCCTGCTAGAGACGGATGTTTTGATCGGGGTGGTAACGCGGAGTTTAAGGTTTCGTTTATTCATGTGCACGTGGCTGTTTGGTGCTCTAATTTTGTGCACTGCGTACAAAGGAGATAATATTTCTGCGCTAATTGTTCCCCAGCAACGGGCCGAAATTTATCGTGATTTTGATCAGTTACGGGATTTTACTTTGTTCAGTGAAAGCTTTCGTGGCATGGGGAATGAGCCAATGGGCAGTTGGCTAGGGTACGAATACACCAGATATTTTAGTGCGAAGTACGACCCGTTATATTTAGAGGCGTATTCACATGGGAATATGACAAATAATACGGATAAATTGGACAAGGTTTTGCTAGCCTTGTATAAAAATATAATAACCTTGAATACGACGAAAAGTACGGTAGATATTGTTGAAAAATATACAAAGAAATGCTTCAAATCTGCCTTCGTTTCCCAAACGGGCAAGATTAACAGGCTACTGGGGAAACTTAATGAAAAACAGAAGCAGTCCATGTATTATAGAGGGAAACAGGTGGTTTTTAATTTCCCAAATTCATGGGAATTTGCTAAAGCGGGTGGCGCAAAATATTTTGTCGGTAGGATGAATGTATTACTAAGGTCTGGGATATATGAATTTTGGAATAGGATTCTATCTCAAGGAAGGTTTGAAAAAGGAGTGCAAAATTCAGATGCAGATCGTGGAGCACCGATATCACTGGAATCGAATATTAAAACGATTTTTGAAATTTATATTTCCCTATGTGGTCTCGTGTTGGGGGAGTTTTTTGTGGAAATGTTTTGGAAACGTGGGGTCAACTTGTTAATTACATAATTGGAAAGTAGTTGTCACAAAATTGTACATGATGGCTGAACTATTTAGTTGTCGACCGGCTTAATTTCTAGGTTTTTATGCAAGCTTAACACAAAACAAATGGATAACTAATAGTATGTACTTATCGTTAGATTTTAGCTTGAAGTCGATAACTAATTTAACTTCAAACTTCTTCAAACTTAACTTCGTTTAAAACGAACCTGTAATGTAACACGCTCTGTTCGTTTTCATTACACAATTTTAAAACCAAGTGGAAAATTTATGGTGTGTTTAAAATTTATATATTATCATTAAAATATTAAAATTATATTTGTTAAATTATTAAGAAAATTATTTTTAGTTAATTATTTTTATTTTTATAAAATCCTGGAATCATGACAAGATAAATTTCTAACTAAAATCCCATAGCTTTCTACAAAATCTTTTCCTCTAATGTCACAAATTTAGCAAAATTACCCAAATTATTGATACGCCCACGACATTCGTAAGTATCTCAACTTTTCCATAGTATGAACTCTACAATGGCTGACCAAGTCGGAAAACATGAGGCATTTTTTTTCACAGAAGTAACATCCATGTTTCGTAGGATTGTGGTGACGCCCCCTATGACTGGCCAAATTGGCTTTCGAGTGGCTCTGGTACTCACACTTGTCGCAGGAATAGATCGGCTCTTTATTCGTGACATGTATCGCCTCCACGTGAATCTTCAAGCTTGATGGGAAAGAAAATCTCTTGTCACAAAATGGGCACGGAAAATTCCTCTGATTATCATGCACAATTCGGATGTGGACTTGTAGAGCACCTCTGCTTAAAAAAGTCTTAGGACAAATGTGACACTGTAACACGTCTCGGGTGGATTTGTGCAAATGCGTCTTCTATAAAATGAATAAATATGAATATTTAAACCTTAATTTTCCTATAACGTGCTTATTCACCTCGTGGGTTCTCCGGCTTCCCCTGTGGGCGAAATTCCTCCCACAAGTACCACATTTGTACGGTTTCTCCATCGTGTGGGTGTGAATATGTTGCTCAAGTTCACCCCTCGAATTGAAGTCTTGTTCGCAAAGTGTGCACGGAAATCGGACCGGGTTCTGGGTGTGGACACTATTTACGTGTCGCGAAATGTGTCTCATGTTTAAAAAGGTTTTCTCACAGCCGGGAAATCCACATGGCAAACGGGGTCGTTCACTCGTGCTGTGGACGGTATTTGTGTGTTTCCGTAAAGTGCTGGAGTCATAAAACACCCTGCGGCAAATGTCGCAACTGGGCCGTGTCCGCTTGCGGTTGGTGTGAAGTCTTTTCATGTGTTGAGACAAGGCACCTGGGTTTTTCGAAATTTTCCCACATATCTAAAAAAAAGTAAAACTTGTTAAAGTTGGGGTATTGCGCGGATGGTCGAAAATATTTTAAGATTTCCCAAACAAATAATCACACACCTTGCATTTGGCTTCGGGGTTGTGCGTCTTGACGTGCCTGGTAAAACTCTGCCTTGATTTGAAGGTTTTTGAACACTTGGAACATTTCCATTCCTTCCTTGGTTGCAAATCCATTTACCCTTTGAAAAAATTCAAACGTTTGAAAACTATCGGACACATATGTGCCAGCAAATTTCAAAAATTTAATTGCCAATAGTACTCACAAAATTTTGTACCACCTCCAAACTATTTGGACCAGACGAGACGGGTGAATATTTCCAATTTTTGAATATGTAGTTCTCCTCAAATTGTATTATATGTATTTGAAGCTGATTAAATATTCACGAAACTATTTCGTTAATTATAGACTTTAAACTACGTAAACGTATTTATGTATATATGTAGATAAGTATGTATGCACCCTGTACGGAGTGATTTTATTTAAGGTTGATGACTGCTGAAACTAATGTATGCACAACGACTTTAAACTATAAACTCACCCTGTTCGCTTTAAGTTTAAAACCAAGTGAAAAAGTTAGAAAGGATGAATAACCCGTCGGTGGTAAAACTCTTGAGGGGAGTGCAGCCGATTCTTAAGTAATCCTCACCTCAAAAGTATGCCTGGCAAGAATGAACCCTTTTTTCATTTTCGGAAATAGAATTCTGTGGATGTTCAATTATTGAGTTATTAAGTCACACTTTTTCTCATATAAAGGAGTAAAAAGCGGAGGTTGTTAATGTCAATTCCCAGATTTGTATGCCCTTTGAATATATTGGAGCGCTATGCTTAAGCTCCACGGGGATACTCATGCCCGCCACACCCACTCAAGTGCATGAAAAAAAAACGAAAAAACCTTGCTTTCCCCATTCACACCATAACTACAAAAAATAAAATTTCGGCCGGATTTTGAAAGTTTTGATGTATATTTGGTGGGTTGTAGATATACAAATAGTGGCTGAATTGCATGAGATTTCGAAAGTTCTTGTAATTCTGTCCTAAATTCTTCTACTACAACAAGGAGATTTTGTCATTCAGATACATCATTTTTGCAAACAGTTTGTAATGATTATTTGAAGCCCAAGATACGAGTATGTACATACCCATGCATGTGCTTATACCGAGTACTGTTATTTTCATTCCTTACAGTTTTACGACGGATTGTGGTTCCAGGCTAAAACATAAGCTGTATGGTCTTATACCTCAATAAGTACATGCATATGTTACCATTCAGCGTAATGATCAATTTATGATCTTATTATGTACATATGTCGTCTGTCCATTTAACCTTTTCAACCTCGTATTCGCACATATGTATGTATCTGTATGACCCAGTTTGGCACAAAATTGAGCATCCATTTCCTCCCAGAATGTCATCATTCCAACTCGTTTCCTACACCAGTTTACACGTCGAGTCTTAAGTTATGCCAAAGTTATTATTTTTCCTGTCTAAATAAAGCAAAAAATGCTGTACGGAATTATATTCGGAATCGTTACCAGTCTCGTTATTTCTTTATGTGGAAGCGAACTATTGGTAACATCAATTGTTGGTGATAAATATTTTAGAAAGTTTTGAACTGCATGCTTATTATGAACATTTTCTGACAAACTCAAATTTGTCACCAACATGCGTACTGATGAATTATTTGTGCGTGTTATCTCATTTGTACAAATCTCACTATGCCATTTTCGGCGACAGGAGAAGCAATAGCCCTTTGGCTTAGGGGATCGGGGGTGGAACTGTCACCACGCAGTCACACGTTCGATTCCTCTCTGTCCGGGAAGCTATTTGCTAATCCTACTCGGCTCGGTGTTAGTACGGGGTGGGTGCTCCTCTCATGGTTGGTTGAGCCCGGCCAGACGGTCTGGCAATGCCAGAAAGGGGAGCCCTCACAGAGTCCGTTCTCTGTGAGAAGATCCAACTCATCGCCAGAGATATATGGTGAGAAGGAACCGTCACGGATTGAAAACCAGATGAGTTAATCTGATATCTAATGACGTTAAAGGATTATTTTCATTTTCATTTTCATTTTCCCATGTTGAATAAACTCTCTCTTTCGCCGCCAAAGCCTCAAAATACGTATGCAAATGAGGTGGCTAGCCCAAATAATTTCACTGTACTTATTCATACGATGTAAATATGGATTTATGTCAATAACTATATTGGGCATGAATTTGTATTTATTGTTTAATTCTTAAAGTTCATCACCCAATCCATTTCCTGCGCCGGAATGTATGCGTAATTCGACGTGTGATCTTTCTTCTGGAACTTGTGTCTGTCCAACTGGAATGACTTTGGACTATGATGCAGCCTCCTGCCGTTTTGCACGTATTGGCGAGAACTGTAGTTCATCAGTGGAATGTGATCAATCTCAAAGGTTGACCTGTGGTGGGAGTGGTTCATGTGTTTGCGATCCGGACAAAACGGTCAGAAATGGGGGCAGATTCTCAGTCCGGAATTATCAAATGAGAGGGTCAAACTTTGATGTAGGACTTGGTCTGTGTCTTAGCAAGGTAAATGTATCTATGTATGTATAGTATGCTAATATATGTACAGTGTTTCGACTGCAAGTAGGAAACCACGTGCAAAAAATAACTGCAAGAAAGTGGTTTCTCGCAGCTATTTAGGTATTTTAACTGCATCACGTAGCGATAATGCATATATACGTAGTTCATAGGGGGCATTAGCTAAATGCCACATACATAGATATTTATTGCACTTTCTTATAGTTTCTTGCACCTTGAATTTCTTGCCTTGCAGTGCAAGAAATGTAAAGAAACGAAACACTGAATGCGAATCTAGCGAGTATAGTATAACAAATCGTTAATATTATTACGCAGGTCGGGACTTTCTGCAAGGTCACAACGTCCCCCAACTCCTACTACGCACCCCACCCGGACAACAAGTACTGTGTGGAAGGAGCCCGTTGTAGTCACGAGGGTGAATGCCTCTGTGAAAATCCTACCTGGCAGGTCACGAGGGATAAAATTTGCGGAAAGTCGTACAATGAGACGTGTTCCATATTAATACCATGTAGTGATCATTTAGTTTGTACAAAGTGAGTTGGGACGATTTTTTAAATTCGCATTTTTTAAATTCGCATTGAAGTTTTTTAAATTTTGAATGTTTAGTTTTTTCCCTTCCCTTCAAATCCCTTCAAAATTTCGTAGTTGTGCTACTTTAATAACTTTTCTAATTAATATTTCTCACTTAATTTTTCCAGTCTTGGAGAATCCTCTGAAATGAGATGTCTATGTCCTAACGAGGCATATCAAATTTATGACGCGTCCGTGACATCAAACAACCGATTTGGGAGCTGTCGTGGCCTCACGCATACACCTTGCGATCCAGCCGATGAAAACTCCTGCGTTGAGAATGCTCATTGTGCTGAACAGGTCGACCTACAAATTCACAAATAATATAGTATATAAACTTGCGTGCAATTTATTACCTACATACATAAGTACCACTTGACATCGGACCCACCACACAATGTTTTTGAATATTATATAAATTTGTTTTAGGCGAAAGGGTACAAATTCCTCTGCCAGTGTAAACCGAATGCTGACCAGAAGTGTGCCATAATTAAGCACGGTGAACCATGCGACTATAGTAAAAATTATGCCCGTTGTGACAACAGAGCTGGTCTACAGTGCCGAATTTTACGAAAAGTCGATCCCACGGACAATCTAACGAAGTCAGTGTCGTCCTGCAGCTGTCCAAATATTAATGATGTTTATGACGCTGCGCTTAATAAGTGTGTCAGTCAAATCGGGGTAGCATGCAGGTACATCAAGCGTTTTTATTTAATCAATTTCCACAAAAAATAGTACAATTTTTGAATTGACATCCTAAGCTGGTGTGATTTACCAAATCAATTTTGGTAAATCACACCAGACAGATATCTTTCTCGGTATTAAAGTTGTTACCACTTTACGTTAAAATTCTACCGGCCTATAAAAGCTTAATACCGAAATAGTAAAACCTTAATACCGAGCTATTACACGGTATTACTTATCAATACCACTTACAGTCATATACATTAGAAATGCCGTTTGGTATTATTTTAATACTGGATTTCTAAGAGTGTACATACTTCGATATTATGCAGCTAATCCTAAGATCTATTTATTCCAGTGAAAGCAAAACTTGTGGAGGTGACGCAACCTGCTTGAAACCCCGCCCTGATGCTAACCAGACTGGAAAATGCGGATGCAAAGATTACTTACGAGTTGTCATGGTGGGTCTAGGGTAGCTCGTCGAAAACATGGTCGTCGAAAGAGTAACTCGTCGAGGACGAGTCGTCTGAAGGGTAACTCGCCGTTTGGGCAAGTGGTCGAAAATAATACTTGTCGAGAGTATTTTTTTAATAAAATACGATTCTAAATATAAATTATAATTTTATAAAATAATATTTACATGAGAACTCTCAGCAAGAACGCCAAACCGCCTGTTCCAGGCCTCCACTGCATTATTGGTTCTGGAAATATTATCTAATACACGTTGGTGCACATTCCAGAAGAGTATTGGAATCATTGGTGCATCGTACACCGATGTAGGTTTTTTGAACATAACTAAAAAATTCATCCAGTTCGAGTTTAGTTTGACCCTTAAAATTGAACGATACTTTCAATTCTCGCAATGCCACTCTTAAATCATCGGGCTGAACAAATGCGAGACCGAATATTTTTTATATTAATAATGCCATTGTAACGTCTTGGTCGTACTGGTTGTTTAAATTGTGTGCCAAATGTCTAAACAACGCTTGAGTATAGTGAAAATGACACCCGTGAAGTACGGCGTCTGGAACGTGTCGTGTACAGCTGTATAGTGTTTTAAGTATTTTAGAATGTCCGCAGCGTATATCTGTCCCACGATGCACATGTATTGTGCATACTTGTGAACTCATTATATAGGTAAAATTAGTAAAGATGTTGCATGAAATTCGATGAGTTTTATGCCACCTAAATTCGACGACTTGCCTTTCTGACGAGTTTTCCGTTCGACAAGTTGATTTCGACGACTTACCTTTTCGACGACATAGGATTCGACAAGTAACCCGTATCCCGTCATGGTTGGCGATACTCCTAAATGCAGAGCTGATACTACAGATGCTATAATCTTGTATGAGGACGATGACTGAAAGCGTTTAAATACTTAGGTATGCATAAATATTCACGATGATCCAATGATAAGAACTAATAATAATAATAACTATTTAATAAACCATGGTAATGTGAGAAGTATGTATGTATGTAGCTCGTTATAGTGCTTAATTAGAGTGCGTATTTTGAGTTAAAAATTTAAGCTTGGTGGTGTACTTACAACGAGGAAAGGTGTTTGATGAAATTTGTACTTATGTAAATTCTAAATAAAAGTTACGCAAAATTTACTCAACGTTAACGTCGAGTCAAAATGAGGGTAATGCAACAATTGGGTAAGATAAATACATTTAATTTTACCCCACGTTATTTAGAGTACACCCTTCTTGCATATGGCTAAGCTTTCTGGATACGGTTCAATTAGAGAAGATTGGTTATTTTTCAATCTTGTCTCCTCTTTGCTCCCTTTCAATGTGTAAATACTGTATTTGATTTTTACGTGAAAGCTGTATGCATCACCAATAATTTTCTTAAAATTCGCATGCCAGAAAACTGTGCATATTTGAATTGGGAACAAGCACTAAATATGTATGAAATATGTATGTATACATAAATAAGTTGTCGTAGCACATCTGCACATCAGAGTGCGTCTTTCACATAATTCGTTGTCTTTATTATTCTCATATTTAAATATGTATTTACATATGCAAATTCAACATAGATTAGTTTCTGATTGGATAATAAATACTTATTTGACAGACAATAGAACAAGTAACGTACTTGTTCTCTGTAATCGAACAGCGTGACTTGAAATTAATGAAAATGCAGCAAGTATAAAAGAAAACTATTGGGATTGTGTTTATGTCATAGATATAATTTAATATATCACAACCATTTACATACGTATAATAAAAAATGGTTTATTCCTTAATTTAAAAAACGTATAATTTGAATTTATTTACGCTTTGGGATCCCAATGAAAAATAGAATATGTCATACGTTAGTCCAAATTTACAACTTTAACGATTAATAACCTACCGTGTGAGTAACTTAAAGTATAAAAATCGCAAAATTTCTTCCAACTCAACTTTTCTATACAACTGTTACATCGGTAGCCTTCAATTGAACATCTCCTCCAAAATCCGATGTCTTAAATATATTTTTACCCAATTTCTTCCACATTGCCACCCCCGCTAGAAATCCAGTTTTCAATTTTTCTCTCCCCTCCACCAAACATCCAACCATCGCAACTGCACAAAGGGCGAGGTACATTTCAAACAGCAAGACAACATTATCGTCCAACCACATCCTTCTTGGTTGCAGCCTTTCCCTCACGACATCTACCACCCTTTGCGACACCCCGTTCTCATGATACCCCGCAGTTCGAATAACCCTAAGAAGAAGCCCCGCCCAATCCAACATTTCCTTCCAGTAAACAATCAACCCATTTTCGTGCAGCCGGGTTAAAATCCTTACAAACGGTACGCGGAGATATGACCTCGCAGAAACAAAGTAGGAACTGCGCGATGAAGCTTTTTGTAGCACAAATCTGCATTGATAGCCCCCAAATGCGAAACGAGTTATCGATTTATCGCCCCAGACGGCGCCAAACGTCCCCCTATTATCAGCAAGAAACTTGGCCGAACCAAATCCCCAATTATTATCGAAACCACTCAAGTGGATATATTTATCCTGAAGTTCAACCCCCGTAAGGTTGAAAATTTCAACAGCTCGGGCCTTTAAAAGGCTTCGTATCTGGTCTTGAACAAAAAGCTTGTGGGGTTTCTCTCCTTCAAATAGTTCCTTAAAAGTTTCAATAACTTTTTCAGGAGGTGGTGCAGTAATTGAGGATGTTAAAATAGAAGAATACCCACATGTGAGGACAATTAGGAAGATGAAACTAAGCTCGCAAACCCGAGGCCATTTTGGATACTGCAGATTTTGGGTGAGCAGATAAAACAGGATGTCAAAGCCAACCCAAGGACTTTTATGCAGAATCGCGAAAGACATCCCGGTCGCTAAGATTGCTGCCCAAACGACGGGTTGGAACGGTCTCACGAGAAGTTTCCATGACAACGGGGTCCCTCCAAGCTGTTCGGTGCAATAGTACAGTCCGATATAGATCGAGTAGTGGAGATCCAGATGGGAATCGGGGGGCGTGTGAAGATCGCAATTTTCACAGTATGCCAATGGATTGTCGTAACTGTCCACAGATTCAAACATGTCTCCTTCGTGAAATGAGAAATTCAGGCATTTTGACGTGTGATCCCACATCATGAAGGAAATGTGGCAAGGATCGTGTGGAGTTGTGATTCGTGCGCCACGTCCGCGCATTTTGCAATGGTTGTATCCCCACTCGGTTCCAGTATGCATGGATTGAAAGGTCCCTTTTTTTGAGCCGTGGGCAGAAATGAGGTCTAGAATTTGGTGGGAATCGTATAATTTAGAGATTTCTGGGGAAGATGGTAACTCAGTCTTGGTCCACTTCAATATTTCCGATTCTGTATTGCAAAAATAGCAAAGGTATGCCCATTCGGGGCGAGATATGACGATTGTCTTGGCCGGAGGCAGGATGACGCTCTTGCTCTTGGCCATGGAAAAAATATCCTGTATTATCTCAGCTGATGAGGTAACTATGAAGTTAACTGGTTCGAGGAAGCGAAATTTTGCAAGCTCAAAAAGTTCGAATGTCTGGAGTACTGTGGAGAAATCAGCCCTTTTCGTTGCTGAAATCCAAACGGAGTGACAAACTCCAAATTTTCGCGTCGTGTACGGGTTTCGCAGCGAACAGTTTTCGAGACCTTCGTAGTCATCGAGGGTTTCAGAGCATAAGACTACTTTTGACTGGAAATTGACGTAATCAATCGATGTCCTGATGGTTGGAATTCCAGTTTTCATGTTGATGACCGTTTTTTGTATGGACGAAATAATTTCTTGATTCAGTGTGGGAGGAGTGATGAGCTGGACAAGGCATCCGCTATTCGTGGCCTCGAAGTGATCTGATGCAGTAACAATTGGATAAGATTTGTGAAAATAATGGAATGTCAAAAACCAAAAAACGGCGTTCAAAATCATTTTGTATATACTCTAGTTTGTTGAGAAGTCTATTTAAATATGTCCATCTTTTTCCGATAACATGCCGAAACATATTTCCGTTCTCTTTTTCTGTTTAAATTCTGGGTGCAATTTCCACTGAAATAGGTTAACGGATATATGGATTTTGTTTGCATAAACCTTCCTCTCCGTTATTACTGTAGTTTAATTAACTAAAAACTAATCAACTACACTGCCAGTATTCCGTAAATGATAGGATTCTAATTTCTCTAGGTATAATTTGTACTGAATAGTATTCAGTGAATACCAGGGTAATATAGTATTACTCCTCTAATTCTGTGGTGAATACTAACTGATGGAAAAAATTTCATTTCTAGCTGGCGGTGGGTTGAATGTAATTAATTTTCTCGTTAAATAATCGACTGAATCAATCCACTCTAAATTAAAATTCATGCCGGTTCTACCCCATTTAAATATGTAGTTGTTTATAATGTGGATGAAAATTACAGGTTTTGTTAAGATTTTTACGCATAACATCCGATTCACCCTGGGCCCTCACCGGAGACCAATTTTGTCTGATGCCATAAGAATTGATAATTTTAAATAAAAGATCCTCAAAATTATCTATAACATACTAAAGACTAAATCGTTTTTCACAATTTATTTACCGTCTAATGAGTCATTAGTAATGACTTGAAACTACATAAGTAGATAATTAGAACATGATAAACTTTACTTTTGCAGTCAGTTTCTTTTCGTTACTTTTACATTAATGCCGTCATACGGCCGAATAATAATTTCTGAAACCATTTTTACATCTTCCCTTTTCTCGACAGATTGGAAATTATAGTTCAAAAATAGTTTTGACAAAACAATTTTCTCCTCGAGTAAAGCAAACTTTTGTCCGATGCAATTGCGAGGCCCTGAAAAAGTATGTTTCGAAATCAAATTTTTACGTGATTTTCACATGTATGCAAAATTTCAAAATTTTAAAATAAATAAGCTACCTGCTGAAAATGGAATATACGCGAAGGGATTCCTACCCACCAAATTTTCAGGGGAGAAGCGCATAGGGTCAAAGACTTCCGGGTTTGGGAACACGTTTGGATCCCGGTGTACAAAATAGCTAGAAATACCAATGGTTATTCCTTTCGGGAGAATATTTTCCCCTGTAAGAAAAAAACTGCCTGTTAACATGTCTAAAAAGACTTTACATGTACATTGTTTTTTGATATATTACGAACCAATTTTCAGGTCTTCGGAAAGGTGTCGCAAAAAAACGGGCACACTTGGCCATATTCGTAACGTCTCTTTGATGCAGTAATCTAAGTATTTCTGAAAATTCGAGACTATATTCATTTTTTAAGCTAAGTACTCACGATGGACTTTTCACGCGAAAAACAACTTTTATTCTAATTCCGCTCGAGTGGTACTTTAGCGAAACTTTACGCGTTGAGCAGATTTCCGCTCAGGCGAAAAATTTCAGGTTGCCATTTCGCGTGAAAACTCGTCGTATTCGGCTTTACAGTCGAATATAAAGTGTTGAAATATTTGAAAAGAAAGACAAAATATGAAACAAGTTGTTGATACCATTTTTGAGACGTCGGAAGAAGTGATATTCGGATTCTTATCAGCCCCAAAGATTCCGTCAAGTTCTTCTTGAATCAATTTCTGTAATTTGAAACACAATTTAAATGTATCATCTCATTCGATAAGGATCATAATGAATCAAAATACCTGGTGTAGTTGATTTTCATGGAAAGATAACATTAAAATTGTCCACGACATACTGGCAGAGGTGGTATCATGACCCTGTAATAATTAGTTTATGTACATATATCTAGACTTATTTTTACGGAATAAAATGCTTTCTAACTTCTGCTTTGAAAACAAGAAAAACTTGTCTAGTTTTCGAAAATCTATTTAGTCCACACTCAAATGGGCCATCCATATATTACGTCATCAAAAATTCTCGATTTTAGCACCCACCCACCCAACGTAATGGGATAGGGAATTTTAACATGGGAAAGATCGGAAGACCAAAACCACCCACCCACTAAAATGATGACGTAATACATCGTATATGTAGTCATTAGATTGTTAAATTTAGCTCGTATAAATATATACTAAACTGTAATTGGCAACTAGTTAAATTAATTTTACCGCAAACATAAAAGTGTCTGTTTCTTCTCTGATTTCGACATCCGTTAAAGTTCCATCTCCATCATCACTTTGTTCCGATAAGTCCAATAGTAGATCCAAAAATGCTTTTCGTTTTTCTAAAATTAGGATAAAATTAATACAAGCTAACAGCATTTACTAATAATGAAACCTTTTTCAAGCTATATGGGATTGTCTAGCGAGCTATGTCAAAAAATCAAGCCAAAAGTTAGGAATGACATGGCACTTATCTTTCCATTGAATGGTCCTTTTGAAGAAAAATATTGAGGTCAAAGTCCTCCTTGGTTAAAACCGCGGGGAGGAGAATGTGGAAGAATATTTATTCAGAAATTGAACTTTGACCCACAATATTCTTCTTCCAAGGGGCTACTTAACGGATAGATATGCGTCATGTGATTCCTAATTTGTGGCTTAATTTTTTTTTAGCTAACTCGTTAGCCAATCCCTGTGTAACTTGAAAAAAGGTCCTATTGGAAGTATTTATTCTTACTTTGTGATGTGCCATCCTCTATGTGATCAATTATGGATGGATTTGAATTTTCTGCATTTTTTCTTTCAAGCTTCTTCGCAATTATGACCTAATCAGATTATTTTACGTCACTTGTTTTCCTTCATACTTACACAATGACGAAGACCTTATCAGTAAAATCATGAAGAACTTTAATTAGTTGCGCTTCTTTAGCCTCAAAACCACTCAGTCTCCGAATCAAGCCGATTTGAAGCCAAGGTCTAGTAATTTTCTCCAGCAATAAGCAGCCATATCTATGCAAATATGTAAATAGCAATCATTATGATGTGTAATTCTGATTTACCATTTTATTTGAAATATGTATTTAATACTCGGAAACTGCATTTAAGTATTCATCATCTCCATCCTGTTGTACTTGGGCGTTAAGTTTTTTTCCCATTGCAGTTTCTATGAGGAGATAAATGAACATTTGCTCAGGGGTGGTAAGGGTACAAACGCCTTTAAAATATATAATACATACATACCACAAATTATATCCAACGCACATCTTGCCATAAATGGGAAAATATTAAACGGTTTCCCGTCAGCCTTTTCCTTCAATATTTTCGTAAGCACGTCAGCTTGCTCGTTAAACACGACGCTAAACTCCTCCAGGATTTTGAAATGGAACGTTGGTGTCAGCAGTTTTCGTCGGCCACGCCATTTTCTCGCTAAAATCTCAAATTTAATCATTCATTAGAACTGTTTAGAACGAACATACCTATACATACCTTTTGCTGTCAGGAGACCGCGTCCAAGCCACCCAAGACCTACATCGTATTCCATGGGTTTCTCAAGAAGTACAGATGAGGATAAAATGGTCTGTTAAATATATGTGCTTAGAATGGAACCTTTTTTCAAGCTACATCGGGATTTTCTAGTGAGTTATGTCAAAAAATCAAGCCAAAAATTAGGAATTACATGAATGACATTGTTGAATGGCCCCTTTGTAGAAAAATATTGGCGGAATAGTTCAGTCGCCTTATTTTCGCCCCGTGGAGGACAAAGCGAAAGAAAATTCACTCCGAAATTGAACTTTAGGGCCAAAATTTTTCTTCAAAAGGACCATTCAACAATGTCACGTGATTCCTAATTTTTGGCTTGACTTTTTGGTATAACTCGCCACACTATCCCGGTGTAGTTTGAAAAAAGTTCTGTTATTAGCAAAATACCCTAAGGAAATTCACGCCGATCTTGGTAACACTGTAAAATCCGTACATTTTGTAAACTTACAAACTCTTACAAATTTTTCTCACGGAAATTGGCTTACAAATTTTTGTAAACTTATTGGGAGGAAGGGGGTCTTTTTATGTTGTAGAAGCTTGTAATATGATTTTACGAAACTTCTTTCGAAACTTGTTCGAGATTTTATAAGTTACAAATGACTGCGTGAACTTCCTTAGTACATAACATTAATTTAATTTTGTGCAAACACGTACTTCAACAGATGAGGCCTCACATAACGTTACGATTGGGTGATTTGCAAACCAAATTACAAAATTAGGTCCAAATTTATTGTACCATGAGATATATACATCCTTCAATTCTATGATTAAAGAGATTTTTTAATGAAAAGCACATCGAGTTATTTAAATGTATGTATTTAATGTATGTATGTATTTAGTTGTAATTGATAGCTTACCATACCGGGGGCGTAAGAGGGATAATGCATTACCAAACAGCGGGATTGTAGGGGGACCGGGTACGTTTTCAAGAAATTTGGATATTCTTCTATCTCGTTTTGTCAAGTAATAAATTATGAACGCAAGAACGAATGTGATCACAAATTTTCCGTCGATAAGACCAAACCAGGATACTAATTCGGGTAAGGAATACATTTCGCTATGCGGGTTTGAACTTTGTTAGGAGTCAGTAAATGTCGTCAGAAATACAAGACTTAAGTTGTTAGGCTAATGTGTACATATATGTAAGTCTTATTTTGTGGGACGACAATTTCGTACTGATGAATGGCGTTTGTGGCAACAAAGTTATAAAGTAGGCAAGAGAAACTGGATAATTTAAGTAAATGCAACTATCAACCATGAATCAAGGTCGAGGGCTAATGTGCAATGATAACATGCAAGGCATTATTTATCTTGGGTAAGGTAATATATTAGCAGAACAATGGTAATGAGGAAAGTTCATTGAATATGGTAAGGAGGGAAGTCCCGTCAACGTTTGTAATCTTCGTAAGATTTGTAAGTTTACGAATTTTGATGGACACTTTGTACACACATTTGCAAGGGATTGTGCAGAAGGCACGTGATCGATTTGAGGGGGGGGGGTAGGGGTCAAGTCATCCTATCCTTCCCATGTTAATTATAATGTGGGGCGTATAGGTCACACTGGGGGTCAAAATTTCCCGACAATCGATCACATGCTTTAAAATTCAACTATGTATTTACGAATTTTAACTTCAAAAGCATGCCTTTCGTTCGCAAATAATAGTTCGTAAATACTTAAATCGAGCGTTTGATATTTGCATGTTCATGTGAAATCAGGCTTGCTATAGGTTACAGCTACATATAGATACCTACATACATACTTAATATGTACGAAAATTGTGTACAAAGTCAACTTATACCAAGAATGTGTAAACTTACAAACCTAACGAGGTTACATATGTATGTACATACATAGTTACAAACTTGATGGGAAATCTCTCCATGTGTTCGCAAAACAATGGTTACATGCAAGGTATTATTGTTATTGAGGAAGGAAATGTATGTATTCGCAGAACAATGAGCCTTTCTCATCAGCCTTCATTAGCCCGTAATGACTAGGGCTTCCCAAAAGACGGGACGAAATTGAGTTGTTTTGACAAGACGGGACAAGACCAGGGTTCGGAAAACCTAGGGGTTCTTCTAGAAAAACCCAAACCCGGGGGTTTTTGTGTGCTTTTGTGTATTTTTGACTAAATAAATAAGGATATGACTTGTCTGTTGTGCCAAGGTGTAGATTATTTAGATAGGTTACAAGAATTTTACAATGGAGGTCTACCAATGTATGCTCACAGATTTTTATTAAATTTCTTAACATAATTTTGCCCAACAATGACTCTAAACTAATTTGAAAAATTGTATATCAGTATCCACTATTTCAAACAGTTTCTTTTCGTTACTTTTACATTAATTCCGTCATATGGCCGGATAACAATTTCTGAAACCATTTTAACATCTTCCCATTTTTGAACGGATTGAAAATTATAGTTCATAAATAGTTTTGATAAAACAATTTTCTCCTCCAGTAAAGCAAACCTTTGACCGATGCAATTCCGAGGCCCTGAAAAAGTACATATATTTCGGCATCAAACTTTAGGGAATTTTTACATGCATGCAATTTTTGAAAGTTTTGGGCTAAATAAATAATGTACCTGCAGAAAATGGTACATACGCGAAGGGATTTCTGCCCACCGAATTTTCAGGGGAGAAGCGCATGGGGTCAAAGACTTCCGGTTTTGGGAACACGTTTGGATCCCGGTGTAATAAATAGCTAGAAATCGCAACGGTTATCCCTTTCGGGAGAATATTTTCCGCTGTAAGAAAAATATCTGTTTATATCTGTATATAAAAAAAAATAAATCAGTCTTTGGTTCATCGAGGGGTTGCTGGACTGCTAAGCAAGAAATGCATGGTACAAGAAACTGCAAGAAATATGCTCCATTATGTGTCTTGTGAACTTGTGTTCTTCATTTCTTGCAGAACAAATTATGTAGCTAGAAGAAACCACTTTCTTCCAGCTAAATATTTCTTGCAAATGGTTACTTGACCCGAAACACTGCTTTTAATTATGTTTTCTGATATTTTACAAACCACTTTTCACGTCTTCGGTAAGGTGTCGAAAATAAACGGGTACACTTGGCAATAATCTTAACGTCTCTTTGATGCAGTAGTCCAAATATTTCTGGATATTAGAAACCCTTCATTTTAGATCGAATACCATATATCTATATAAATTTTAAAAATAAGCTATTGATACCATTTTTGAGACGTCGGAAGAAGTGATATTCGGATTCTTATCATCCCCAAATATCCCGTCAAGTTCTGCTTGAACCAGTTTCTGAAATTTGAAACACAATTTATGTATTATCTCGTTCTGTAAGGATCCTAATGTTACGCAGTGTATGTAAATACCTGATGTCGTTGATTTTCATGGAAAGATAACATTAAAATTGTCCACGCCATATTGGCAGAGGTCGTATCATGACCCTGTAATATTTATGTAACATCAAGTTAAATACATGTGTACTTATTTGAAATTACTTGTTAAGAAACAAAATTGTGAAATATTGCTTTGAAAACAACAAAAAAATTGTTTGATTTCCGAAAATCGAATTAATTCAAATTAAAATTGTATAATACGATTCATAACACTGTTGATTTTAATTAGTGGACATATTTATGTATGTACTAAAATGTATCTGATAGCGACAGGAACTACTAAAGGGAGGGCAGCTCGCTGATAACGATTTTGACATTTAATATCTTTGGCACTTGTAGTAATTTCAACTTGAAACTTCGCGACTTGATAGGCCTTAGAGTTGGCATTACAGGTGCAAAATTTCAATTTTCTAGTGTGAGAAGCAGACCTTCAACTAACCCCAAAGTAAAACACTGATGATTTTTTTGTTACAGACATAAATTACCCGATGGAAGCAAATGGAGCAGTTTTTGATAAGCTAAAAATGTCAGGAAATAGCAAATTATGTGACCCCATGTCTGTAGTACACAATGCAGTTTAAATTTTGATAAAAAAATAACTGGGTAGAGTTTCAGCGTAAAAGTTATAGCAGCCCCCAAACTCTCAAAATGTCGCTAATTTTTTCCAACTAACTGCATAACACGAAATTAAATATTTGTACTCCAAAATCTGGTTGTATTACCATCAGTAATGTCTCCTCTAACTGCTAAATTAATAAACATGAAAAAATTTCAACTATTGCGATTTATAAAATTCCATTTAACACACAAAAATACGTTACTCACGCTTTTTTTGTACAAATCCACCTGGTATGGAATAAGTTAACAAACTTTTAGGAGATTTTGAGTTGTTTATGAAAGCCACATAGATGCCAAAAATTTTAATACCACCCACATCAAATTCTATGAACAATTCACAATTATAGGGTGTTTTAAAAATAATCTGAAATTTAAAAAACTGCAGTTTTGGAAACGCTTTGGAACAGAAATATTTTTTCGTATGCACATATCTCTGGTGCCATTTGCACTAGCGAATTAAAATTTTGCACCCATAATGTTCACTTTAAGTTCAGCAAATTGCAAAAATTTCAATTCAAAATTACTAATAGCGCCAAAGATATTAATGGTCAAAATCGTTATCAGGAAGACGCCCTCCCTTTAGTACATACATATGTGCATAAATCGATATTACCGCAAACATAAAGGTGTCTGTTTCTTCTCTGATTTCAACATCCGTTAAAGTTTCATCTCCATCATCACTTTGTCCCGATAAATCCAATAGTAGATCCAAAAATGCTTTGCGTTTTTCTAAAATAAGGATGAAATAAAATTTCCTTGGTATGTTTAAATGTTTACAAGCATTTACACAATATTTACTTATTCATACTTTGTGTCATTCCGTTCTCAATTGTGGACGGGTTTAAATTTCCATGATTTTTTCTTTCAAGTTTCTTCGCAATTATAACCTAATTTAAATATTTTACATACGTCAGTTCTTTACTTTTACACATATTCACTCAATGATGAACGTGTTAGTCATTGCCTTATCAGTAAAATCGTGAAGAACTTTAATTAAACGGGCTTCTTGAGCTTCATATCCACTCAGTCTCCAAATCAGGCCTATTTGAAGCCAAGGTCTGGCAATTTTTTTAACCAGTAAGCCGCCATATCTAAATGTACACAATGCTCATTATAATGTGTAATTTGAAGTTAATATTTTACTTGAAAAATGTATTTATTTATTACCCGAAAACTGCTTTTAAGTATTGATCATTTCCATCTTGTTGCAATTGGGCATTTAGTTTTTTCCCCATTGCAGTTTCTATCAGTAGATAAATACATATGTATGTATGTAAATATGTATAACGTATGTATAAGTAACTAAGTAAGTACATATTTATGCACGTATGTATGTACCATTACCACATATGTATTTTCTTAATGTAAGTAGCAGTGGTGGCTAGGATACAATGTCTTTAAAATATTAATACATATACGAGTGCATATTCTAAATATTTAAATATGTATCACAAAAACTTATTTTGAAATTTTTATTTTTTAAGTAAATTATAGGTTGAGAACCTAAAGACAAAAATGTATTTATAAAGGGTGTTGATTTAATTTCTCCCCAGTCATTTTTTACTACACGGACGGCGACAAATTCAGCTATAATTCCTGTACCTGTTAATGTTTATTTTTGAAAATTTTACCATGAGTAGTCCAATACTCAAGGTCGATCATGACCATCGTAGAGATTCGAAAAAACTTCAGTTCCGAAGCAATTATAAATATAAGAAAAATCGGAGAAATTATGATCTGGCGGGAAAACGCTAAGGCTACGGACCAGCCGAATTTTTTTCAAATACAAAAAATGATCGGAATGATGGAGGATGTCACCTAGGAGGATGTCACATACTACAGCCACAACAATTCTGCCCAAGATTCATCAAGAACAGGAAGTTCGGTACTAATTTCGGCAAAAGAGTGAAATGGGCAAAAATGCATCAAATTTATTAACACGTAAGTTTACAATACTGCAATACCGAAGTTTGAAAAATTGACGAATTGGAGTCACACAGCTCATAAACTAAGTCAGGAAAGGTTAATATTTCAAAAGAACATTAGGACCGGCCTAAGATTTTGAAAAATATTCCAAAAAAGTGGCGATTTTCGTGAAAAAAGGCAAGGTCAAGAACCAGAGCGTCATATCCTCGGGACAAACGAATCTTCAAATAAGCCACATCCAGAATTGAACCTACAACATATGATACACAAAACCGGAAAAAAGTCACATGTACCATCCCTGCGTGTTTCGAAATGTGGATCGGAAGTTATGGTAGCGGGTGTTTTTTTGCGTGTGGCGTGAAAACCCTCTATATTATACAAATATGGCACATATCAATGCAAATAATTTTATAGCGAAAATGCAACCTAGATGCTTTGATAGCATAGGAAACAAGGATTTTTTTCCAAATACTAGTCCGTCCTTTTCATGCAGGATGGTGGTGCAACTCACATGGCAAAAACGACCCTGCCGCTATGTGAAGGGCAGTGTAAAACGGTTTGGAGCAAGGGGTGTGGTCCGATAAAAACCCGGATGTGGATGTTTCAGACAACCTATAGCCCATACCTAAAGAAGATATGCATAAAGATCCAAAACCACAAACAACAGAGAAGCTAACATTGAAAGTTCAAGCATAGTGCAATTCCATAACAAAAATCAGTTTGAAACAATTAGCACAGAGTTCCGAACAAAGAGCTGAGGACATGGTTAAGGTGGACGGTGGAAAGCCAAAATACTAACTTGTGTTTGAAAAAAATTGGGTCCGTTGCGTCTCACAGTTTTGAGAAATGAGCTTTCTTTTTTTTTGCAGGATAAAGTGGGGAGAAATTAAATCAACACCCTTTAGTGGGACGAAGTATGTATGCCTTGATTTATGGAAATTTTTAGTGAATGTGTTGGGCAGGCGGAAATATAGATATCAGTAATAGTTACTTAAGAAAAGCAGGTATTTTGTATTTTGTATTTCATTATTGAAACACTATATTTTGTATATTTCTGGAAAAATCCAAACGTATTTTGCCACGAATTTTGTTCAACACTCAAAAAATGTGGTTCAAAACATAATATAATTGGACTTTGGAGACTATCTACATCTAGGTCAGGCCTATTACCCAATAACGAAAAATTTGCGAATTTATTATATAAATATACATACCACAAATTATATCCAGCGCACATCTTGCCACAAATGGAAAAATATTAAAAGGTTTCCCATCCGCCTTTTGCTTCAATGTTTCCGTAAACACGTCAGCTTGTTCGTTAAATATGACGCTGAATTCCTCCAGGATTTTGAAATGGAACGTTGGTGTCAACATTTTTCGTCGGCCACGCCATTTCCTCGCTAAAACGGCAAGTGTATCATAAATCGTACGCATTTATACAAATTATTTTAAACGTACGTTTTGCTGTTATGAGACCCAATCCAAGCCACCGAAAAAGTACATCGTATTCCTTGGCTTTCTCAATATGCACAGATGAGGATAAAATTGCCTATTTAATACATATCATAAAATACGATGAGGCAAATCACGCAGACCTTGATAACTTTTAAAATTCGCAAGTTTTGTAGAGAAATTTTACAAAATGAAGAGACACCCTAAATCTGACTAAATTTGCAAAAATTTGTGACCCAGTTTCCTTAGATATAGTTGTCAAATTTTTAAAAGTTTGTAAGAATTTATGGATTGTACAATGTTATCAAGACCGGCGTGAATAACTTTCTCAGCAGCAAGTTTAGTGAATATTTGAAACACGTACTTCAACAGATGATGCCTCACATAACGTTACAATTGGATGATTTCCCAACCAAACTGTATAAATTGGTCCGAATTTGTGATACCATGAAGTTAACACATCCTTCAATTCTACGATTGAAAGGTCATTATTTTTTCATAATCATTATTCATTATTAATCATTAATTAATTATCATTAATTAATCATTATTTTTCGTGAAAAGCATATTATTTAAATATAGGTATGTGACTGTAATTGAAGTTTATCCATACCATAACTCGGACATAAGAGGGACAATACATTACCCAACAACGGAATTGTCGGAGGACCTGGCACGTTTTCAAGATATTTGGATATTCTCCTGTCTCGTTTTGTCAAACAGTAAATTATGAACACAAGAGCTATTGTGATCACAAGCTTCCACTCGCTACCAACCCAGGACACTATTTCCTGGAAGGAACCCATTTCTCGGTTTTGAAGTATGTTACCAGTCAATTAAACGCGTACATATGTCGAAATATTTATGTATAGGAATATTCGTAAAGTTATGAAGCCTATGGAATGCTGGTATGTTAATGAGATGGCAATTTCATACTGGCGAATAGCGTCTGTAATGCAGACTTAATATCAACGAAGTTATTAAGTAAACAAGATAAATGACCTGAGGTAGCTTGACATTCCTCGGGGTCGACCATGCCTAGGTTAATGTGCAGTGATACATACATGCATAAAATGCAAATTTTTATTTATCATGAGGAAAGTAATATTTTTATTCGCAAAGCCATGATAAGATTATGTTCATACATACACACATACATACGTTTATGCACCTATTATTTTGTAAGAGTATAGTATTGCATGTCGAGATTAAAAGTAGTTGCCCTATTAAGAACTTACTGGTCAATCGTAGTTTAGTAAAACGTCTTAAGGAAGAGCACTATTTATTTGTCCACGACCACGATAACATACATCTTACTAGATACATATGTGCATATTATTAAAATCGAGAAGTACATATGCACTGGTTTTCAGGTCAGGACAAGGTAGATAAGTATGTAAGTGCATGAAGTTTTGCCCGATATTACTTATTTATTTACTTATCCTTGGACCCGAATTGGATGAAGAACTTGGAACTGTGAAATCTCTCTTGTAAATTATGATTGACCACAATTTATAACTATACACCTTCCTTATTACAATATTATACATTGCACATATTAGCACAAAATTATACCTAAATGACGATGAGCTTGGATTACATTTTCATCACAGAATAGATGACGAAGGGTTTTTTGCCCTCTGTTCGTGTTTTATCAGATCTCATAACTAATCCAAACTGTACTCAATATATACTCTCTATTCACGCACAGTTGAAGCTTTACAGAAATTGATAATTCTGAGACTCTACGCTACTGCAAGTCTCAAAGTTCCCAATCAGCATAATTTGAGGCACTTTGAGATACAGATACATAAATATGTACGCACATGTCCTCCGGTTAGTAATGATTTATGTAATACCCTAAGACCGCAAGTATACTTACATATGTAGAATAAGGTACATATATATCCAACCCTTTCACGTTATAGTTTCACTTATCGTACATATACGTATGCTCTTGTTTATCACAATTTCACACCTTGACACTTGTGTTACTCCATGAGTTATAGTAATGGACCTGATGTCAAAAATCGATTTTTTTGAAATCCTTCAAGTATGTGTTAGAGGACCTTCAAATATGCAGAAAAATCATTTTCCCCGAATTATTAAAGTGTCAATGGGGCTGGTAGGAGGGGGTGTGGCTTTCGTTGAGATACCACCTTTTTGCAGCCGCTATTGTACTCAGGGGCTCCAAATTTCACATGAAGTTACCATGGGCCAATACAATTGCGGGTCTTTTTCTCTTTTTTTGAAATTAGGTCACATTGACTGTTTTTAGGTCAAAATGTGCATTGTGTCAAATTTTTTCGAAAATCGACTCATATGACCCCATAAATGGGGCACCGTGAGATAGGTCCAGACAAGAGGATTCAGAATATATATACTTTGTGGGGTCTGGGACCACCCACTGAGCTTCTAGAGGCAGAAGAATGAAAATTTTCTATCTCTCCAGATTTTAACACTGAAGCAAATAGGGGAGCTAACATATAAATAGATGGGCAAAACTCGAAAATATTGTTCTACCTCTGGAACACGAGGGAGTGGTCCCAGACCCCACAAAGTATATATATTCTTAATCCTCTTGCCGAGACCTTTCCAACGATACCCCATTTTAGGGGTTATGTGAGACTTTGACTTTTCGGACAAATTTGACATGCTGTGGATTTTGACTTAAAAACGGTCATCGTGACTTAATTTCCAAAAAAGAGAAAAAGACCCGCAATTGTATTGGCCCATAGTAACTTCATGTGAAATTTGGAGCCCCTGCATGCAATAGCGGCTGCGTAAAGGTGGTATCTCAACGAAAGCCACACCCCCTCTTATCAGCCCCATTGAAATTTCAAAAATTCGGGGAAAATGATTTCCCTGCATATTTTAATGTCCTCTAACACATAATGGAAGGATTTCAAAAAAATCGATTTTCGACATCAGGTCCAGTACCATAGCTCATGGAGTAACCCACTTGTCAATACACTTATACATACTCATTGTATTTTACAAAATAGTTCTTAAATACGTATCATTCACTTACGTACTTATTAATCTTGCAGTAGTATTAATCTTACTGTTAACTTGACACAGAAACTCATCATTACCAAGGGCGTCAAAATGTCTACGAAGTTACTGCCAAATCTAATCTTCAAGGGGGCAGATCCTCTCACCCCCTTTTTGAAAATTTTTGAGCTTAACCTGTCCACAATTCCGTCTGCTCCCACCACGGATCCGCATTGTTTCAACTTTCGTAGTAAAATTTTCGATTTTTTGTTCACCATCCCGGACAACGTTCCCAGGCATAAAATCCCAACCAGGGTTTCGAGACAGATTACAAAGAATATCACGTGTCCCACATTACTCAAAATTGTGGCGCCGTACGTCGTACATAAAAAGTTGGTGACAACGTTTGCAAACGTGAACATGAAGAAAGTTCCGGGTAAAAGGATCCTACGAAATGTGGCGTTGATTTGTGACTCCAGAATTTTCAGTTGTCTCAATTCGAAAATATAGGCTAGATCCATGGTCAAGATGTCGCTATGATCCAGGCGTCTAGTAAATTGGAATAAATTTCAGAAATTTATGTTAAATATTTTTTTGGATGATCACTCATTTCTGCGGTTTTCGGGGATTATTTCTTGATTTTATTGTTGAAAATTGCTAGCTTTCAATGAACTACTGTCATTTTCATCAGGCAAGAATACAAAGATATCGGATACAAATCTAAACCATACATTCCTTTGACAAGTGAAAAATGGGAATTAATTGTCAGTAAATGTTACTTAGTCACAGTTAAATTATAAAAAATTCAGTAGTGTTGAGGACCAGATTGGGTTGATGTTGACTCCGCTGGATATGTTAATTTTGCTCGTTAACTTTTTAAATGAGCTGCTACAGGCGAGGTTGTACTTTCTCTTCTGATGTCATTCTGATGTTCGGCAATTCTGACCATGAAATCTCGTTCTGTTTCACCGATATAAACAGCAGGACACGAATTGCATTGTATACTGTAAACTCCTGCTCTTGGCTTTTGCAATTTCTGTTTGGCGTTACAAACAATTGATCCAAACAATATTTTTTTGGATTTTTGTATTTATCTCAAAACTCATTACATTTAAGCCATTTTAGAAATTTGCATTTAATGATATAGGGGAAGAGTGAGACTAAAAATATATGGGACATCACGTCATCCTATACCGACCTAAAATTATTCTGAAAATTCTCAAATTGCTTTTTGAATTTCACCAAATTTCTAAAAATGTTAAAAATTTTCTTCGAAATTGTCAACTTCTGCTGGATTTGCATTTCCTGAATGTTTACTTAATCGTACTACTATTACATATGAGCATTTTTTTAAAAATACGTACCTCATAATTTCACCCATATACGCACACAAGCTCAATATCGTCGCAACAAAAAAATTCGCCGTTGTCAAAATGTAGCTCGGCACGAGGGCATAATGTTGCCACGTTTGAAACACAATGACGCAAAAATGTCCCCAAAAAATGACTATCTTCCTCTCCAAACTATCCCCACATTCCAGCTGCGGCATTATCGACCCGATAAATGGGAGGCGATCGGGTTCCAAAATATTCAACAAGGTCAAACTTAGCGGGCAAACTAGCGAAAATCCAAATCCGAATAGACCAACGAGCACTTTCAGCAAGGACTGCCATCTACCGAAAATCTCTTCTTCCCGCCCACTTCTCTCCTTACCCCATCGGTTACGTTCATACGTTAAAAACAGGTTCAACAAGGTGACAAAGTCTGAGCTGTCGGTGAACCAGGTTGTCACCATGAGGAAACACGTAATGGGGAAAAGAATCGAAAAAATTGTGGCGGATGCTTTCACCTTGACGTCGATATGGGGAGAGGTCGAGTGACATAGACCATTGAAAAAGAGGAACGTCATATAAACAGTGAGACAGAGAACGGTCCCATACCTTAAAAATGGTGGTAACGAACTTTGACGTGATTTATTGAGTGAGATGAAGATTTTTGGGTCAACTTTATCACTTGAGACACAAACTGGACATGGGGTGAAGAAGGAGACAAACTCGAGTTGAAACTGGGTCTGAGATAGGATGGAATTTATCAACATTTTTACGTAGATTTTTGGAAGGTTCGGAAATATAGAGCGTGCGGGAGCATAGTGTTCATGAAACTGTCGATCCGGGTTGAATCAATAAATGTCAAATCAATTGTGCCCCCATCCGCTTAATTAAGTTAACGGATAAACGAATAAGATAACGATGAATTGGACTGGATGTGGGTAAAGGTTGCGTTATGACATTCTGGGTGTGCGTGCAGTTATGCATAAGGAAAGGTAGAAGAAAGAGCTGTGGATGAATGATTGAGTGTGAATGATTGATGGGTAGGGTAATTATTAATGCAAAATAATCAAGTATTTATATAGTCCGATTATGAACGGGTTGAGGAAGCGGGTCAAAAAATTGCGAAAAAGTGTGTCGACTAATTGATAAATGACTGTGATTATTATTCTCGTATTAGTTGTGCAAATATTGCATATTTCATTACAATAACATTTAAGTATTCGTCCCACTCTGCTTTTGCTACAATTCGTTGGGAAATAATTCTCGCCTCGTACATATCTACATATTTACATAATCGCAATTTCACAAAACATTTTTTATCCGATTTTTAAGAAATTTACGTAAATTTTCTTTTACTGCTAATGCAGCGAACTGGTGAATGCTTTCATTATGGTTCGGAAAATTAAATACATTCGAACGTGTTGCGAAATACATTCTATCAAAAATATTACTCCGGCTAAAATAAAGATGACAACGAAATGGAATATTATCCTGGCCACGAGATCCTCCATTCCGACCGGTTTTGAAAGCTGAGCCCCTCGCATTCTCGACATTACGACCCGGCCATACACATTTTTCACGGGAATTTGCACACTCAACTTTCCAGATGCTTTCAACACTGCCACAATTTCCATCTGGTACGAATTCTTGGCCCAAATTGTAGTCAGCCCGGCCTGTTCGAGATGACCGATTCCTTTTTCAAATAAAGCGCCAAATCTGTTCCTATCCACGATCCATGGCGAGCTAGACGCACTAATCGAAAATACACCTTTCCCGCCATTTTGCGGGACAAAATAAACCTCAAAAAGGCTGAAAATCCCTTCGAAATATTTTAAAACTAGTTCATTATCCATCACACCGATTAAATTACTGTTCCCGATTCTTCCCCCTGTTGAGCTCAACTTGATTTCCAATTTGTTTGAAACATTTCCGACGAATTCCAACGCGCTGATGTTCTCGGTGGGTAAGGAAACAACCCTTTTTCCTAGTTCTTTTAAGACTTTTTTGTAACAGGGGGAACTTGAGAAGTCCACTAATTCCGGAATAATGTCATAATGTAACCGCGAAAATGTAAAATTCCCATCGTACAAGAGGGACAGCGTAACCAATGGGATTTTAGCGGCTAATTCACTCAATTCATGTGGCACATGTGGATACCGTTTCGTCGTAAAGTTCGAATAAATATCGCTCTTTAAACAGTACGAGATTACAAGCGCGGTTAATATCCAAACGCCAAAAGTGATTCGATATACCGTCTCACGTTCCCCTTCCCTTCCCATTTTTACTGGTTGTTCCAATAATGTCACCAGCGTCCAAGAACATTTGTTGTTGAACCTTATCTTACAAGATTTTCGTCTTGAAACCAGCAATAATAACGAAGTTGAAATTATTCCAGCTCCAAACAGGGCAATCAGGGTGCCAGAACTGAATGAAAATAAGATTTTGGAAACGCTGGGTTTCAGAAACGTGGTAAAAATCTGGTATCCGAATTGTTCCAAACTCGCGGCATAGATGCACCACGACATCCGATTGCGATTTTCCTCTCTTAGGAATTCCTTCACACTTTGCGGTGACATTATGGCGTGGTCGACGAAGAGGGATTCTTTCCCAGTACTGGAAGAAACTAGAGTCGCGTTAAGGTGTACACTTAGGTCAATCATGGTGCAATAGGGTTCCAGAAACTCGCCAAAGATGGAGCATGATGGAACGTGAGAATTGGTTGCATCGGGGTATGAAATAGTAAGATGGTGCCAGTTTCTGCATAAATTTTGGGGTGAAGTGATTTTAAATCTGCATAAGGACTTGATTATTACTCCGTTGGAAATAAACATGTTTTCAAATCGAAAATATGACGAATATGGAGACACTTCTCGGTCTGAAAGAAATTTCGAAGGGTGAAAGAGTACCACATATTTTGGCACGGATCCCACATTAAAATTGAAATTATCAAGTGAATCGTTCATATTTACGGCCTTTGTGGAGATGTCTACCATAATTTGATAACAGTGTTCACTGAATTTTGAGACATATTTTCTGCTGGAAACGTTTTGACAAAGTGAATCTGTTAACATGAGAGTTGTATATGTGTCCGTGAATTTGTTCGAGTCACGTAGTGTCGACACTATTTTGTTAGCCAATGAATAGCTTGTGGTTATCAGGGCAACATGTGACGCACAAGTTGGCAAAGCCGACACGAATTCTTGCAATGTCAAGTCATCGTCTCCTCGTGATTTTAGAAGAATGGAGTAGAAACAGAAAAATAGTGTGGTTCTGATAACGCGGGGTGGTTGAGAGGATGACATTTTACAATTGTAATTGAGCACAGGTTATGATTTGAATGATCCATGGGATCAATTCAGTCAAGAGCGATGAGATCTGCGCACGAATTTTTAACGAATTGTGTTCCCCAATCAAATAAATACAATTACAAAATTGCATTCTATTCTTTTGTACCCACCTTGAACCTGACTGGCACGACTTTACTAGTATACGAAATAATTCAAGTTGATAGCGTCAATTATGCAAATGGGTATTGTTTGGATCGAAGCGATATTTTAGCAAGAGTAGAAATGTATCGTGAATGTTCTTCAATACGTTCAATGCTAAAAGTGTCACGCCCAATTTCAAGTTATTGTTCATGCAGAGAGGAAAATGATTCTGGGAACGAATACGTGACATTTTACCTTTAAGTATTAAGAATTCTAACAGAACGAAATATTTACATATTGTGTCGGAAAATGGCATGATGAAAATAATGCACTACTAAAAATATTGACATACATGTTTACATACGTTTAAGTACTTCTTTTTGTAAGTTACATACGCCCATCCGCAAAGCCGATAAATACATATGTACCACAAATTTTCGGCTTGTTTAAGGATTGCATTGCGGGTATTAACTATTACTTTCCTATTTTAAAATAATTTATAAAGGAAATGAAGGCGTGGGATCAAACTTCGTAAAAATCATAAGCTTATTTGATGACAACATCTTATGACGCTTATTATACACAACGGCGTAACTTATTTGACGATATGATGAATACGAAGGACTCGTCAATGCCCTCATTGTGTACTAAACGAGTCTGCCACATTAAAGGAATACATCAAGTTAATCGTGTAAAATTGCTAAGTCCGTTTATTGCAGAAACTTCTTAAATTATGCTACATAAAATTTCCAAACCTTGATTTTCCATACATTTACCTCGTAGCCTTCCATATCCTTCCCTTGGCAAATGCCGGAGTAAGATCTTCATCCTCAGCATCGCGCGTTTTACGAACCTTCATTCCTCGAGATCCTGAAGTTGTGGGTGTGGCTGTTGTGGCTGTGGGTACCCCGTTCACATTGGTCCCTGGATATCCCGAAGTTGTGGGCGTGGTTGTGGTTGTGGTGACCATATTACCATTCGAATTCTCTGTAGAGGTGGCATTAAGTGACGTTGAATTTGTGTCAGTTACTTCTACCCACTTCATTTTTGGCCAGAGACTTGAGGGTGGGGGTTGATTAGCGTGTTGCATGTATACGTATCCTGTCGGGACTGAGGTTAAGAAAAAATTATTACAACAATTTCCATTCCTTAACAACAAATTTCCGTACAGTAAGATAAAATGTTAAAAAAATCTAAAATCCATTGGGAAACTGCAATTGAATTTTACGAAATGGTTTGCACCAAAGCACACCACGTTTGAAAATTTCAAAATCTAACACGAAACATTGTTTGGGACAAATTTTGGCAAATTGACAAACTGTTAAATTTTGACAAACTGTTTGTACAAGAACAAATTTGGGACAAATGCTTCCCATATAGAAAACGTGTTCTGCATGGGAAAATAAACCCCAGAAAATGAAGTATCAATTCGCATCCAATCTCTTTACTAAACTTACATGGCTTTTCCTTCAACTCTGCAATTTCTTGTTTCAAATTCGCCACGACATCGTCCAGTGTTTGATTAGCGGGTGTCTCACACCAGACGAGATTTCTCTCCTGGCACGGAACATCTCTCAACTGCCCAACCGCGCTCCCATTAATGTTCATGACGATGCAGTTGTTGGAAACGTTACTCGTTGGATAGCCCTTTTCCCAATTGATAAATTCCGACGTAACAGCCATTTTCACGTCAATCCACGCCCCACCGAAGAAGGCTTGATTGGAACTGTTCTTACTGAATTCTTTGAAGTAATCAACCAGAGCTTGGCCCTCTTGGGCAGATTGGATCGACAAAAGGGTCGAATTAGTAGAAGAATCGGTTAAATTTAACCTGCGACCAGCGAGTTTTTTCAGTATTGGTCCCATCCCAGAGTTTGAGCAGGCAGATACTGCCATATCTGCGGTCTGTTTCAAACTAGCTGCCGGCCCTCCTGGCAAAGCGTTCAGTTTGGCCCCTGGTCCACCTGGTAAAGGGTTCTGTTTAGTCCCCGGTCCACCCGGCAATGCGGTCGGTTTCAAGTTGCCCGCCGGCCCACCTGGCAAAGCTAAAGGAAGTAGGCGAATACACTTTGACGCCGTGAGAAGTGTCCAATTTCCATTTTCGGGACATTTGGAGGAAACTGAGAAAATCAAGTATACCAATGATTTTAAGTTAATAGGTACTAGATTAGAGGCTATGCGACAAATTATCTTACCTGTGAGAGATACACCAGTTGCCAAAACGATGAGAAATATTTGCGCAAAGTTCGCCATGATTTTTTAAATTTTTGTTGATTAAAATTTAGTTTAAAGGTCAGAATGCATACTGGACCTGGAACTGGTAGAGGGCAAAGGTTACCCTATTTAAGCGTTGGCCAGTTGGATGAAAAGCTGAATTATAAATGCTGCATACACTCTTAATAACGTGACTCAGGTTTACACAATCCTGAAATTCAGGCACGATGGGAAACAAAGAGCACTTGAGTAAACATGAAGTCACGATATTTTTCAAGTTTTGCATATAATTGTAAACTTGAACAAAATATTCATGCCTTATTACAATGAGGGAGGAGTGGGGCAGAATTTATATTAATGCATTGGGTTGCATAATTAAATTAAGCGAATAAGTAAATTAAAATATTGCAATACATCATTAAGTGCATAAAATTTACTCACATGATAGGGATTGCAAGAAAGTTTTATGTATTCACAAATTATATTTTTATTTTATTTAATAATTGAAAATTTGATTTCGAAACCAAAATTATAAACGCAGAATGTAAATTTCTTAATGAATGTTCTTCATCAATAAACAAGTTGTCACTCACAACTAAAATTTCATAAACTCATATAGGCGACATGATCTCGCTCAGGAATGCAATTAGTGACACACGCGACTAAAAGTATCCAAGACGAATGTCACTCAGGAACAAAATTTCTTATAGGCCGTGTCACTCAGGAATGAAATGATTGACAAGTTGTCACTCACGGCTAAAACTGCCCAAAACTTTTGAGCAGTTTTAGTTGAGTGAGGACTTGTCGATCATTTTATTCCTGAGTGACACGGGCTATAAGAAATTTTGTTCCTGAGTGACATGGGTTTTGGGCAGTTTTAGCTGTGAGTGACAACATGTCAATCACTTTATTCATGAGTGACAAGGGTTTTAAGACCACTGTTTAGTCGTGAGTCAATCATGACTAGCCCGTGTCACTAACAAACAACGTCAGTTTGTCAGTTTTTGTCGTGAGTGACATGTATTTTGGGCGATTCCATGTCAAATTGACCCACGAAAGATTTACCCCGCGACAAATTGGCCCAATATTGTATGGGGTAGATCTGTCGCGGGGAAATCTGACGGGGTAAATTTGACGCCTCACCATTTTGAGCAGTTTTAGCTGTGAGTGACAACATGTCAATCACCTTATTTCTGAGTGACACGGGCTAGTTATAATGGACTCACGACCAGACTTTGTTAAAGCCCTTGTCACTCAGGAATAAAGTGATTGACATGTTGTCACTCACAGCTAAAACTGCCCAAAACACATGTCACTCACGAAAAAAAATTTCTTATAGCCCGTGTCACTCAGGAATAAAATGATTGACAAGTTGTCACTCACAGCTAAACATGTCTACAAAAAATTCAAAATGCTACCAAGATTTGATTGATTTGCTATAGTGACGTTTTGAACGGAGAAAACTCAGTTTTTTTCGTGTTTTTCGTTCCTATGAGTGGGTGTGGCGCAAATAACTGGGGCCATAGGGTCTGCGCTCACTTTGGGATCTTAATACTGTCATCGCTGATGACATGTCCAAACGACATCTGGTATTGTCATTCTGACTATTTCATCTCCTAAGTGGGTTAAAAATGGGTTAAAAAATATAACTAAATCCTAAATTTTTTCTCAATTTTCAGAAACATATGCATGATGCATTTGGGTATGGTAATATTAAGGATAAAAACCTATCAGTACAGCTTTGCTTAGCCCGAACCAGGAATGATTAGTAAACCCATGTTTGTCAGTAGTTTTCTATGAAATTATGTGCTACTACATATTTTGCACTAATTCTTCCATCAATCCTTCGTATTACTAGGCTTCAAATTCTAAAAATATTTACTATCCCTTCTCTTGACTGCTTCCTAGTGGAGGTCGTTTCTATAGCCCCCCTGGTTAATTTTTGTTCATATTTAACTTCATGTTATTTCGTGAAAAAGCAGTATGGATCTATGGTCCAAATTACAGCTTTCTATGTTAATTTCTGAAAATCGGTGGGGGCCACCCCATAGGGTCGCTCTAGATGAAAATTTTACCAATTTCACTTCATATTCTTCCAAATTTCAGCTCGATTGGATGATTTTGAAAAATTCACCCCCTCGGGTACCTCCGGTTGACAAATTTTCCAATTTCATATTCTTTTATTAGGAGCCATTAGCAACCTTTGTACCAAATTTCAGCCTTCTACGACAATTTTGAAATTTTGGTGCATAATACCCCACCCACTCCGATGACCCCCACCGGTCAACCACTGACCAATGTCACCCATCTTCGAACTCGTTTCCTAACTTTGTCCAATATGCATATGGTAAAAATTTCAAGGCAATCGGTCAACTCGTTCGAGAGTTATCGAAAGACAGACGGACAGACAGACAGACAGACATGACAATTACATAAGCCCTGCTTCGGGCTAAAAATTGCCATCAGCAATTGCCCTCATGAAAATTTTTATAACATGATCAAATGTCAGTTTTACATATGAATTTTGTGCGATTGCCAAACAAATACAAAATGCATTGGACCCCAGTAAACATTTCTCTATGGTTCGGTCAACGAATTCTCTACGATCTTGTTCGAAATCTTACCGATCTCGAATTCTTCAATAACTCTCAGAGATTTCTGTATAAGATTCTCGCAGAATTCACTACAATCATTTGGTAACAAATTGTAAACGATTTTTTCAACGAATTCTGTGAGAATTCGTAGAGAAATTGAGACAAATATTGGACTTGCCAAAATCACTACAAATTTTCACCGAATTCGTAGAGTCGTAGAGATACTAAAGCCTGCGTCTTGTGCGAAATTTAAGAGAGCAACGAGGTGATTAAAATCAATCACTAGTTAGTCCCCAACCACAGCCATGAGCAGGCTGGGTGTCTTTTCCCTCTCGAATCGACAGAAAAGAAGACTTATTAAAAATCTTGGTGACGACAAAATTTTTACAGATAATTCAAGTGAATCATTAAAAGTAGTTGCGAGTTCATCATCAGCCAACACTTAGAACACTGAAGAAGCCAATTCATCGTCAACGAATTTATGTGCTGCACAAGTCGTTCCTGACCAGACTACCTCCATTGGCTTGCCGACTGACGACATTGTTGAAGTGTTTTTCGTCGAGAGAGAGGATAAAGCAATTCAAACGGATTCTTATGAATTAACAAACAGTAAGTACTTTTAAACGTCAGTCTTGAAGTATAAATTTTATTCGTAGTTCGTTTAATAATTGGTATTTTTTCACATTCAGTTATGAGACTTTTGCACTCCATTAAACTGGAACTTCAAGGACATGGACAGGCGTTACGCACCATTCTGGGAAGGGAGTTGGCCAACGGGAGCCCTACTGTAGTCGCTACGTTATCAGACGAGCTCAACGACTTGGCTTTCCCATTAACGAGAATGGAAGACATCATTGATTTGGATGATCGTGTCAAGAAGTCAAAAGATGCGAAATTGGACTTGGTATGTAAAAATACATTTGAAAATGAGAATTTAATTCTGTCTACCAATATTAACCAGGTTGAACAATTTTAGGCCATTATTATTGCAACTTGTAAGGGAACGGACGTCAACACTGTGGTATTACAAATCATGTCGAAGCTTATTGCAGATGATCTCACTGCAGATGATGGCACAGATTGCAGATGATGGCACAGTTCAGCTTAAAAGGAAAGCGCAAGAAGCGGTGTTTTAACGCGTTGGTCAATTTTCGAGAAGCTATTAATGGTATCATACTCCATTTAAAATTTCATGTTATTTTATGGAGTAAAACATTCAGTTTTTTTAAATTTCGAATTTATTCCTCAGATGCAGTTCAGGCCCATCCAAACACTGGTCCAAATGTCGGCATCGACAAGATTGACGTGGCAATAGCAGATTCGCTCAAAAAGGCTTCAGATCGTGAATATCAAAGAAAGAAGTGAGCTTGCATAAATTATTAAATCCAATTTTTAATTATTTTGTATTAACTCGCATTACATATTTCACTAATTACAGAAAGGGTGTGCCAACGGTGAACTTGGGACAAGCTGTTTGAGTAAAATAAAATAATGAAGTTATTCTATGTTAGTTACGCAAAAATTGTACTATCATTTGAATTATTGCAATTTATGTGGTTGAACTAAATAAAACGTTTCTACCAAATTATTGCCGAAATCTACTTAATTTTGCACAAATTCACGGAGAATTCTTTAGTTAGTACACCGAATTAGTGAAGAATTCTTTAGTTAGTACACCGAATTAGTGAAGAATTCGCCGAGATTTCTCGACGATTTTGCCGAGTTTTCTGCTTTTCTAATCGTAGAGATTCTCCGAGAATTAGCCTCGATTCGGCGGTCACATCTCAGCGATATCTGAGAGAAGTCACGCAGAATCTTCACGAATTTGTTAACGATTATAGCCAAAATTTTGCCCAAATTAATAAAGAATCTCTAGAGAAATGTTTTCTGGGACGTACATATATGATGAAATTGTTCAGATCGCTTATAAATAGTGTTCCTGTGGAATGAAATTCAACAAGGAAACAAATGAAGCTATGCGAGAATTTTTTTTAGCTTTTATTATTATTATTACACTAGGCTAAAATAATTATGGAATTAAATTAATAGAGGTTAAGGGTAATTACTTCACCCTAAAGTCAACAAACTGTCGCCTAAATAAATGCATATGCATTTCGGATTGCATAATAATTATGTACATAGGCAATTCAACAAGGTTTGTAAATATATTGGTAAAACGGCGAAACTTAAAGCATACTCTCATCTCGACCGAGCAAAACAAGTTTTTCACTCTTTTCCCAAAGTAGTTTTGCATCTTGTTCGTTCAGTTTGGGTCTTTTGCTGTAATCCCAGAATTCACAGTTTCTATACATTTCACCACTGTGGTGTGTAAGGTATTTGCTGGTAGAACAATAAACGGTTGTCTCGGCTCCCTGGAAAAATAGGTCAATTATAAGAATTATAAATATTCAAGATCCGGAGTGGTTTCTACCAGTGGTAGTATGAGGTTGAAAAAATGGGAAAATACGACTTGGTTTTGTCCACAAAAAATTATCATGGCGTGGTCTGCTTTAAAACCGGACTCAATTCTTCCAACCAAAAAAGTTTTGTGGTTTTATGCATAAATTTATCAAAGTATTCGTGAGAACACAGCAAAATTGAATTGAAGTAAGAAAATTCCGTTTTAACAGAGAAACAATAGAACAGTTCACGCAGTCCATGGTACACACATAACTTTATAAATCCGTAAAATCTGTAAACTTATGTAGAAACCTTCACAGACTTTGACAAATACAGATATTTCCAAGAAAAATTTGCTTTAAACTTATTTATAAGTTTACTCAGGATTATGTGCATTTTTTATTTTGTAAAAGTTTGTAGAAGTATTTTACCGAATTTACTGAATTTACAAGATTACCCAGGACTGCGTGAATTGTCTCAAAAAGTATCCAGTATTCTGTTCCATAAATACGAAACCTTTGTATTTTTCTTATAAAAATATTTACGAACCTCTTTCGGCGTCTTTCCCATGAAGAACCTCGTAATCCAAAGTACAATCTTGACCACGGGCGGAAATGGGAATTCCAACACCGTATTTGTCTCCACGACGCCTGGACAGACCGCATAACTGCGAACATTGACCTTCTTTGCCCTCAATCTTTTCGCAAGTTCCAAGTTGAACAGATTATTGGCAAGTTTCGAGTTGCAGAGGAATTGTGAAAAGAACGCCGTGTCGACAAAGGGAGTCTTCTCGAACATTAAATCCTCAAAGTTGAGTTTCCCAAAGCGAGCAGCTCCCGAGCTCACGGTGACGATTCGGCTCGGCATCTCTTCTTCCTTAGCCGCTTTATCCAGTTGTGGCAGGAGTAAATTCGTCAGGAGAAAGTGGCCCAAATGATTAACACCGAAACTTTCTTCAAACCCGTCTTCGGTGAGTTTTCGTACTCCGAGAGGATTTCCAACGCCGGCATTATTCACAAGGATTGATAACCCTTTGTCTCCATACTTTTGGTTGAATTCAGTGACAAAATTTCGCACGGATTTTAGTGAGGAAAGATTCAGGTGAAGGGCAATCTGTGAAAAAAATCGTCGTGAATATAAATAAGTTGAGTTGCAACTTTCTTTCTGATTTTCTATGACTGATTTTGCAATTTTCTTTTTGATTTTTTAAAATCGGTTTGTAATTTTTTGATTAAAATGATTTTGAAATTGTATTTCTGATTCTAAAAATGATTTTCTTATTTTCTTTCTGATTTTTAAAAACTGATTTCACAATTTAAAAAAAGCTGATTTTCTCACCAATTCCCCATTTGTCGTCCTCGATCGTATCTGTTGCACACATCTCTCTGCCTTTTGCAAATTTCTACACGCCAGGATAACTCTGGCCCCACGTGTTGCGAATTCCTCCACCGTAGCTTTCCCTATCCCATCCGACGCTCCAGTAACAATCACAGTTTTCCCGGAAATATCAACTTCATTCGTAATATCGACATGACCCCGAAGTTTCTTAATTAAAAACTTAATCCCGAATGAGATCACTGCCGTAATAATTATCCAGTTGAACAATGACAAACAAAATGAGCAACAAAACATCGTGATTTGATTACTTTAATAAGAATATAAATATCGAAATTAATTAAAAATTAAGTAAAAAATACAACACTGTTAGAAATCTTGGTATTAAAATTGTACCGGTCCGTAAAAATTTGCTGCTAATATGATAAAACTGATCTCAGTTATCAGTACCACATTGGTATGGTCAGAAATATATGTATGAATACCGCTTGGTATTATTTTAATACTGGATTTCTACGACTGAACTAAAAATCGGTTAAATCATGGTATGAATGATACGACACCACTGCTTCACTTTCATCTCCAGTCTTTTCGTTATATTGCGAATTTCATCTGCGTCAAATGCCTTGTCACACGTGTACAATGATGTGTACATTTGGACATTTATCTCGTAAATGGAACCATGTTCAGATGTATTCCTGTAGACACAAAAAGTTCAGTAAATACTAAACCAAAAAAAGCCACTCTCATCAGTAAATACATAAATACACGTAGATAATAAGTAATTGACGTTGTGTTTTTGGCAACGTGTTTGTCTTACTTTGCCTACGCTGTTGTCATCACGCTGTTCAAGTGAAGTATTTTGACAGTGGTGGTCGGTCTCACAAAAAGTGACGGCTGAAATATGTTCTTTAAGCGAGATGATGAACGTGTACATTGTTTTTTGTCGAAAGTTGTGAAGTATAGTGGTTGCAGAGATCTTATGTGCATACCACTGCATACACAAATATGCATGCACATTGGATTTAAGCAGTTAGTGGATCGTCATTGTCACACTGCTTATTCACTATTGTACGTGTCATATTTACATATTTATATTAGTTAGCCGAGTCAGAAATATGTAGTCCGATTTTAACCAGGTTCTTGCACAATTGTACCCCTCAGTAATGATCCAGTGCATGTTTACATCATGCTCGTATCTTAAATGCATGCAAAATTTTTACAAGCAACTATACTCTGGCCTTCATTAAACTATTTTAGACTTTCCCCAAATGATGCTTAAAATATACGCAAAAAACAAATTCTATCAAATTATGTATGTGCTCCATTTTTTAAAGTCGAATCCTCCCGACTCTATCAACCAATGTATATAGGGCAGAACAACAATCTGGTCATTAATAAAAGTAAAAGACCCGGAATCAATCGAACCAGTACTTACAACAAACTAGTTGATTTTCATACAACCCGTTAACATTGGGAGTGATTGCTTTTTCCTGACCTCCTCATAACTTGATTTGCATTGTGAAGTCACCAAACCTGCATCGATTAGTTATTCATACAAAGACTCGATTTATTTATTTGTTCCATATACCAATTTTTCACGTGAAGGACTTGCAAGCCTATTAAATAACTACTCGACTTTTAAACGGTGAACATGATCAGTGTCTTCTTTGCCAGCACGGTTACCGGTCTGTCTGACCTGTAGATCTTGGATTTTAAAATGGGAGCTTTTCGAAAACTACGGCTATGCAAGGTGGTCTTGGTAAGTTGGGCAAAGGGTGAAGGGTGATATTCATACGTACAAATTGTGTAGAGAGGAAATCGTCACTTTTCACACCGGCAAATGTCACGGGTCGCGCCGATTTGTAACATAGAGTTGTTACACCCCTCCGTACATTTCTTGTTCGAATTGAGTACCCGGAATTGAAAGAATTTTTCCAGAAAATTCTTCACAAAATACATATTCTCAGAGAAATTTGTCACGCGTGCCCACATAAAACTCGGCACAGTTCTCGACCCTTTCAAGCGTATCAACGTGAGTTACTTGAGTGAATTTTAGAGAGTTTTCAACAATTTTTACTGAGAAACTATATGATTTTTTTCGTAAATTTAGCCACCATAAGTATTAAAATGATTTTTATTCCACAAACTATTTGATAATTTAAATGAGAATTAATTCGCTGCCGTGCAGAAGATGAGTTATTGTTTAATGACATTATTTTTCATAATCATTATTCCACCAGGTTGTGAACATTGTCCTCTTAATACCGACAATTTCCTCCACTCCGATAAAAGATGAAAAGCTGGAAACTGTGCAGAATGTTAGTTCAGAATCCATCACGCCAAAATTGGGGAAAAGTCTACAGGAGCCCGGAACTAAACCGGTGACTGGAACCCGGAGAAAATCACGGCAATCGTACCCACTTATGATTTACGGAGGATGGTATGTATGCCAATAGGGAGTTAATTAAGTTAGAGTTTCAGTCTGTTAAAGTGGGATAAATTTTGGAAATAATTGTGTAGCTATCCCCCTGGGACAAAAGGCTGGGGGTCGAGCATGTCAGGCTGGGGGTCGAGCATGTCAGGCTGGGGGTCGAGCATGTCAGGCTGGGGGTCGAGCACGTCAGGCTGGGGATCTGGATGGAACCCAGCCTGGGGATCTAGGCCAACTGGATTAGGATGGGGGTCAATTGGGGGTGGATCTTCAGCCTTCGGTTCAGGCTTTGCGGGTTGGGGGTCATTCGGGGGTGGTGGCTCGGGGTGGGGATCAAGCTTTGGTGGGGCGCCAGGCTGGCCTAGACTAGGGTAACAATTCCAACCTTTTGCTGGCATATGTAGCCTTTTGACGGCTGAGGAGGTTAAACTTCAGATATTACTATAGTGTCGCTGGTATTTAGGTATATTTATATGTTTACATATGTATGTACGCAGTACAGTATTCTCGTAATTAAGTTAATTACTTTGTGCAAGTAATCACTTTCCTATAATGCACGAATATGTTCCAATTTGTATACGTACATACATATTTCAGGCCAACGTCATTTTTATTGCAATGAATAAGCATACGTAATTTTGTAAATTTGTATTTGTGTGTGTATGTATCAAGTTCATACATACATAGCGCTCCATAATAACATTGTGAATTTTTGACTTTAACCTGGCTTTCCATGGAAAATAACAAATTGGCGAAACTAATCTGGGACTTTATAAATTAAAGTTTTTTATTCCAAGCTACCCCAAATTGATAAAATATGTGTTTTCGTTGTATTCTAAATACCAAGAACTAAAAAATTATAACATGCCTGAAAAACTACTAGACCAAATGTATTTCTTGTTTTAGATAAGTATGTATGCATAATTTGATAGGGTTAACTGTACCGTGCCTTAATTTCAAAAACCGCTGAGATGTTAAAAATACAAAAACCAGGTCATTATTAAAAAATAAAATCAAACTAGTATTTTATTTTTACATACATATTTAACATTGGAAGAGACTGCTTTTCCGTGACCTATTTACTCCCACCCAACTTTATTTGCATTGTGGAGTCGCCAAACTCGCGTGGATTATTTATTGTATGCAAGTACTCGATTTATTTATTTGTTCCATATATATAAGTAAGTACTCATTTTTGCAACTTTCAAGTCAACGATTACAAAGCCTATTACTTCTCTTCATTCGACTTCTAAATAGAGAACTTGATCAGTGTCTTCTTTCCTAGCAAGGCTACCGTTCTGTCTGACCTGTCATATTTTTAAATGGGAGCATTTCGGTTGGGCAAAGTGGTCCTAGTAAGTTGAGCAAAGGGTGTGATATTGTATTTATTTATATATGTAGAAATCGTCGTTTCTAACACGCAGATTTAGAACTATTGTGCGAACAGTTTACTTTCGCATATTTTTGGTTCCCCGGAAATTGGAAGCATTTCTCCAGAAAAATCTTTACAAAATAATATCGTTCTAATTGTACCGTAACTGGTCGCAGAAATTACTATACCAACTTGTCAGGACAAACTTCACATACATATGTATTTAGCTCAAGAGCATTGCAAATTGAAAAAATGTAGATATATATCCACATGAGTAACAAAATTTGAGAGATTTTTCAAAACTTTTCTTTTGAGAAACCATGTATTCTTTTTCCATGTATGGAAACCCACCGGAGGTGTACCAGTTGGATGGGGGTCAATCGGGGGCAGTGCCTTGGGATTGGGACCAAGCCTTGGTGGGTCAACAGGCTGGGCTGGAGCAGGGTTAACACTTCCAAGCTTCCAGTCTCCTTTTGCTGGCATAACGACAGCCATTTGAGGCCTGGACTCTATTTTTCAAGGCTTTGGTAATAGAGGCAACTCTTGGGGAAGGGAATTTTGCCATAAATCCTTGTAACTAACGTCCGTTAATTGTTTTGGGATAGGAGGATAAACACTAAATATTATTAAATTTGCGTTTGAAAATTGTACATGCACATGTTCATATGTATGTAATAATTATTTATATGTATAGTATTGTACTTTTGTACATTACTTAATTAATAAAGTAATCAGTTTATTACAAGTTGGCAAATTTATGCGCACAATTCAGGCCAACAATATTTTTATCACCACGAAGGAGCTGAAATCAAACCAGATGAGAAAACAAGTTTTTCTTTTACGTACTTACTTATGCATTTACTAACAGATACGGGGATTGGCAGTAGCTGATTTTATCATGCAAATAGGTAGATAAGTGAGCTCACAAATGAGGCTTATCAAATTATATGCACAATTATGCATGGCTAGATTCCCTATGGAACAAGTACTTGTTAACCTTTCAATTGGTAAGGAAAACAATAGTCATTAAAAAAAATATTCATGGGGCGAGAGGAACACAAGTGCCTTCCAAAAAATAATCTCATAATATGGAAATAGTTCTTTTCATTGCAGATAATTCCGTTTAACGATCATCAATTCATGAAGCATGATGTTCATAATTAAAAGCCTCGTCAAACTTCGAGTGAAAATATTCATGCATGAATGCATGAATTTACTACATGAATGTATGTATGTATGTACATACATATGTACACGTACTTACAAATATTCAATATTATGCCCAGGTTATATGTGTAGGTGTTTTTAATAACGGGATTTCCCGAGCTGGGAAACTTTCTCCGGGAAATTGTATATATTTCCTGTCTCACCGGGTAAGGAAAGCCGGTACGTGAAATCTTCTCAGCAGCTGGACCAGTCCTTCGAACAGATTGCAGGTTCAGTTTTCTTACCTGTTAATAAAAGGTTTTCGGATTTCGTTTAAATCAGGCATCGATTCTATCAACTCGGTCAGTGTGTATCAACTTAAAGTGAACTAGTAACTAAGGTGAAAATAATTCGGTTTGCTCGTTCAATACAATGTTTCAGTAATGTGTATGCATAACCACTATCTCATCAATTAATTCTACGCCAAAATGGCGGAAAAATCCTCCACTCGGTCGTGTGATGGGGCCCTGTTGATCTTGACAACAAAGACGGACTCCACCGGTTGGTTTGGCATGTCTAGGATTTTTTGCGTCGCTCCCCTTCACTGGAAGCACGAAGCCGTAATTCTTAATAATTCGAATCAGAAGGTTAGTTGTATACGGGGAGGTTTAAATGTCTCGCTAAATACATTGGAAATTTTCCCATGGAAATCATTCATAAATTTATCAAAGTTGTGTCCCTGAAATTCAACAATTTGAGAATTTTGGACCTTAAATAGAGTTAAATAATCAAAAAAAATCTCAATCCCAAATCCTCATAACTGTTGGAGATTTATGGACCCCTTTGCAAAATGTTCCATTATTTAAATCGAGGCTTTTAAATCACCCTGTATAAGTCGTCAGCACATGAGTATTTTTTAAGCATATGTAAATAATTTTATAAGTAGTGCACGATTGGGACTGGAGAAAATCTGAACAGTTTTAACGCGGCCAAATATGGAGAGTTTTTAACATTTCGAAATAACGCAGACGTTGCGGAGGAACAATGTCAAATTGTATGTGACACAAGTGGAACCTTTTGGCTCCAGAGTTTGGTGAGTTTTTAACTAAAAACATACATTTGTTCATGGGACACGTAATTTTGAAGCGTAGCAATCCATGATTAATCCTGTAACGAATTTTAGCAGGGGAGGACTTTTCTGAACGGCAAATTAGTTCGAGATTCCCCCGTCAAGTTAAAATTTGGGGATATATTTCATTTTTCGCACATTTTCTCAACATGTTTGGATTCCCTGGTAATTCACCTGGCCAACAGGAGGACGATTTTGTATCGGAGAAACTCTCGATGGAAAGAATATGCCGTATTCAAATTTGATGTCAGTTAAAAAACATGATGCAATAATCCATGAATTGTAGTACTTCCTAATATTTACATATTCTTTTCCTAATATTCTGTAGAGGATGACGTGTAACGCTGAAGAGGAACGGAAAGCTGAGACGAATTCTGTCCATGACCTCGATATTCACCCCATTTTTGAAAATCATATCATCCTCACGAAAATATTTGAGCACGTGGTCAACTCAAATATTCCATGGGACCAAAGGGACCTTTTGAACTGTCGCCTCGTCTCATAATCTTGGAACGCCTCAGCTCGTCTCGTCCTGCAGAAAAATTTTGTCGTGAAATTCACCATAACTCTTAACCAGTTGATTGCCCAGCCGAATCATGTAATGAATCTGTTGCATGCACAGATCAATCTAATGAAGGCGCTAAAATTTGAAGCCATGCATATTACCATTTGGCGACCTGGGTGGAAATGTGAGAAGGGCCAACAAATTGTCAAATTAGTGGAAAGATTCAGCCAAGATTTTTCCACATTCATTAACCAGCCGGATTTCCACCCTATCAAAATCCTCACCATAAATGCAGATTATTTGACCCCGATTTCCACCCTCCTCACCAAATTTTGCCCTTCTCTGGAAGAGGTCAACATCCAATTTAACAAAGTTTGGATTAAGGATGAACAAATCTTGGATAAATCTGGGTTCCCGGACGACCTGATGTTCCCAAAATTGAAAAAGTTGACGCTCAATTTCTCCCAAGATAGTCGCATTGTGGATGATGACCTAGAAATATCCGATTCTAAATCTTTCCACAAACTCGTTCAAGCCTCCAATGGAATTGAGGAGCTCGTGTTAAAGAATTATGTCAAACTTCCCTGTGATTTAAATTCTTTTAAGAATTTGAGAAAAATCACGATTTACGGTCGGAAAGAGTATGTCATGACACTGTTGAAGTTGCACGATTGTCTGACCCAATTCGTGGCCTTACCGACAGGGCAATTACGTTCGTTTAAACTGGTCTATGACGATATTGGGGTCCAGAGACGCTCAGAGACGCCATTACTATGTTTCCTTCAACAACAGCGACAAAGTTTGGAAAACCTGACGCTTTCCTTCACCTTCAGAAGCTTGGATTTGAATAGTTGTCTTTACCTTCAAGGTATCGTATTGCCGAGATGCATGCCAAGTCTAAAAAAGTTATGGATAAGTTTGGAGGATGAGAGGGCGGGGACGGATTCTTCGCATGGGTTTAAATTGGCTAGTCAATTGGCGAAGGAGGCGGGAGATTTTGAAGTTGTTGCAGACAGGTCAAAGGCGCCCTGTGTTTTACGCGAGGGTGAAGAATGCGGTCTGGAATCGTGTCCTGGGTGTAATAATTCTTTGGTGTATGGGCGGGAAAAGGGTTCGATTTCAGAATTTGTGGGGGATAATTTAAGTTAACTCAGTTTTTTGTTACACAAAAATTGAAACTTATTTTCGCCCTGTTTTAATCTCAACTCGTCTCCTCTCACACTTCCCTCGCCACTGCACTGTTCACATGGTTCACATATACATGTCATTTGTCTTATGTATCTTTACATATTTAGTATTTGTGTATTTATATATATACGTGCGTAAATTCATTTTATACTAATCCTAAACTGCTCAATTAAGGTATGTATATGTATGCAGATATCGCAATTTGTGCATTCCTGAATGATAAACAAATAGCATAAATGTATTTTAATAATCTTGTTCTATGAAATAAAAATTGACCTACGTACATGTCTGTATATTGATGAATGTACTACATGAATGTACTTTCGTGCTTTCTGAAGCTCGTCATCTGCATTACTTTGTTCATTCAGCAAGCCGGCAACAGAATTATTACAAAACTCGGGATTGGATCATAGCCAGCAGCTGAGTGTCAGCTGCTGTTTGTAAATATTTTACGCATTCCACTCATTCATTCCTTCATCCTTGCGTTATTTTGACAAACTTGAATATTCATAAAAGTAATTACCTATTTTTGGTAAGTTGGATTGTTTTCAGTGAATTGGTCCCATCAGAGTCAGCCATTTAGGTTTATACTAAAATGTTTTCCGCTCAAGAACTCAATAATTAACTCAGTTTTGCATCTACTTTTAGCTATTTATCCGACATATCTTCACGAGAAAATAGTAGAAGGAATGTACTGCTTTCTCCAGAGGCTGACAATAGTCTGCGAAACCTTGCCGAGCGTGTGACCGCTTTGGAAAGTGTTGTCCAACAACTCGTGACCAGGATAGAATTACTAAAAGGCGAAAATCCTTTTTACGAAGGGATACAAGTGGAATATAATAATGATGGTAAGCTCTATCATATTAAATTTATTGCTTGTGATTCGAGAACAAAAATCCAATGAAAGTGCAGGTACAATTTTGGTCAAGAGTTTTCGAACGCAATTGTGCACCGGGTTTGTCAAGTCCCCTGAATCATTTGTGCAACAATGCCGAAAACAAGGGAAAATTACAAACAAGTAGCGATTATTAGTGAGCTACTTCTTCCGTTATAATCCATATAAAATGCTATTTTTTTACTATTACAGGGGATACAAATAACGCTAATCATCCCCCAATAATAGTTCGGAATGTAAATAATCGAGTACCTTTAGAAACAAAACGGCCAGGCGTCGCTAAGAAGTCGACGAGTGGAGTCCCCAAAAATCTCCTCGGTGATGATAAGAACCATGCAGGTAATTTCAGCTCTGGATTATTGTCTGATGTCAAGGAGGATGCGGAATTTGAGGATATTCAAGTCAAGTTTGAGCCATTAGACTTTGTAATTAATCCCGAAGAAGACAGAATATCAGCAAATGGGGTATTATTATTTGAAGACATCGGACAGAATTCGGACAACTTAGGCGACGAAGATGGAGACCTGACTTTATTTAGTATTACAAAATAATAATAAGAAAATTGACGCAAGTCTTGTTAACCTCGTAAAATGGGTAAAACTTTAAAAAATATTTTCAATCCTATCCCACAATCTTTTAAAAATTTAATCCTTAGATCAAGACCGTTATGTAATTTTGCAAATGTTATGTTGCAATATTTACGAATTTTACAAAGTTAACAAGGACTGCGTCAATTAAAATAATCGAACAAGTTGTACTCAAATAGTTAAATTTGATGAAAAATGTCTTTCATTGTTTCTAAATAAATAGATCCCGGTGAAGTGAAGTCGTCTCCCCTAAATAATGTGGATGATAGCGACTATACTCCACAAGAAGATGACCTTTCCGAGGAAGAAAGCGGATCCGAGAGTTCCTACAATTTAAGAAAAAATAAGAAAAACAAAATTCGTCCAAAAAATAAAACAGTCATTTCCATTATGCCTACCTCCCAACCGGAAGTAACCCTTCCCAACCCGTTCATTCGTCTAGGCCCGGCACTATCAACTCCGGAAGAACTTGCCTCACACAACGCTAATGTTACACAAATTATGAAGCAAACCCCGAAAAAAGGGAAAATTCGGAAGCGAATTAAGAAACCACCTGGTGTAGGATTTAAATTCAAATGTGACCACTGCTCCTATGGGAGCAACTTTAAGCGGAAATATTTACAACATTACCATCGGCACACGGGAGAACGACCGTATTTATGTGCGACGTGTGGGAAAGGATTCCGTGGCTACGATTTGGTCAAGAGCCATGAAAAAAGCTGTACAAACAGGACCAAGTCACATTCCTGTCCGGTGGAAGGGTGCTCGGAAGCTTTTAAACTACAGTCTAGCTTGCAACGCCACATTAACAAGATGCATAAGGATTCCCGGAGACAGTGTGAAGTTTGTCGAGCAATTTATTCAGGTAGGTGGAATAAGAGGTCAGAAAGTTTAATAATCATGCATTTCACGGGGTCCTTTGAAACTTTGTAAAATCTGTGTAAACCTACCAACTTTTACATAAAGGTTTTGCAACTAAAAAAGTTTTATAACAAATAATTTTCCAGACATTTAATAGATAAAAGACGCCCCTGACTTTGCTTTCGATGAAAATAATTGCAAAGTTTGCAGAATTTACGTATTTTACAATCACATTGAGAGAATTAACGTAAATCCGTAAATTTACAAACCTTAACAAACATTTCTAAAAAAATAGGATTTAACCAAATTTTTGGTATGCTTATTCAGATAAACGACGGCGTTTTTTTATTTTGTACTGAAAACCTTGTAAAACTATTTTACAAAGTTACGAAGGGATGGGTGAAGTGGATTGCCTCAATATTTAGTAATCTTCCTATTAAATAGGCCCTGATTCGCTGTACATTCACAAGAAGCGGATGCATCAAGATCGTCCCTTCACTTGTCCCATATGCAGCCACAAATTTGTATTCGCACATGAATTGAAAACCCACGTGGAGCTACATTCCGATCCCAAGCATACGTTTAGGAGTCGGAAGTGGCGTGTTGGTCCCCCAGAAGAAGTACAAGCCGCCGCTTCTCCCGAGCCGCTCGATACCGACAAGATTTACGTCGTCCCACCAACCTTCGTTTGTAGCAAGGACGGCTGTGGAAAATCTTATCGGAGGGAAGTGCTTCTTCAGAGACACGTGAGGGCGAGACATTGGACGGAAGAAGAACGCAAAGTTGGGTGTGACGTGTGTGGAAGAATTGTGAAAGGTAGTGTGATTCGTCCCCAAAATCGGCACGTTTTTAATAATTTAAAGAATTTATTTTAAAATTCTGAACGACCAATTTTTAGAGCGAAAGTCGTCCCCAATTTAAAAAGGTATACGCCAGATTTTGACAGTTTTTGAAGGAGGAGAGCTTGAGAAGCCTTTAGTAAAATTGGAAGGCATCCAAACTCAAAACTGGGTTAAAAACTAATAGCTATTCTATTAATAAATTTACCGAAATATTGGCTCTTGAGGAATGTTTTAAACAACGAATTTGTAGTCAGTGAGTTGATTAATTGAAGGCCATTTTTGATGAGTTTCAATTTTTCTGAAGGCTTCTTAGACTTGAGATCTCCTTAAAAAACTGTCAAAATCTGGAGTGTGTACATATATTTCTAAGAAATCGGGAACTCCCTGCTCTGCAAATTAGTTGTCTAGAATTTGAAAATAAATTCCAAGAGGAGAGAAATGACTATAAATGTGCTGATTCTGACGATGAGTCCTACGTTAACTAGGGTTTTGACGAATTTATGAATAATTTGGCATCATTTTTAACCTTAATAAAATTTAATTTGCAGACCATAACCATTTAAAGAGTCATATGAAAATTGTTCATAGCGAGGAGAGAGCACACGTATGTGCCATTTGCGGACAAGCATTCAAAATGGCGAGTCACATGATTCGGCATGAACGTGGACACGCTAATCCAAATTGGAAACCGAGGTCAAACTGTAAACCGAAAAAGTACAAGAAGGAGGCGAATTAGGAATTGGATCTGCGTCAAGAGTAGAGAAAGTAGCCATCCTCGAGTGAAATGGTCTCCAAAAGATTGGAGGAAGGAGGTTATAATTAATATGGAACAGAGCTAATTTTGTGAAATTGGTTATTGCAAATAAGTGTTTATTGTTAAAATTATTTAGTAATTGGTTTTCTTAAGACAAATGTGAAATTCTTGTATTTCTTTAAAAAATTGTTAGGGTTCTGATTCAATTCAAGGATATTTGGAACTAGAATACTTATTGGTTGTGCATAAATATTTTTACCAGAAAATTGGAATACATTTAGTTCACAAAGATTAGTTTTTTTGCATAATTCTTTATCTTATTCTGAAATAAACGCGTGTTTAGGTTGAAATATGTACATATGCAAGATTGATTTTTATTGTACACTGCAAAATCTTAAAGTTGCGAATATTAAGATTGAAGAATACATAAATTGAATTTGCAAATATTTGTGTAAAACCTACTCTTTCTGGCAGAATTTTTGGAAATTTAGAAACACCCATCTCACTACAGTTAGGGAAGGCTATCTTTATCCATAAATTATGTCACACAAAAGTCGCGATTTTCTAGACCTCTCCCCCCTTTAACATGTCTCACATAGACACGATATCATTGGAGCCCCTATCCCAAATAGTTATATTACTATTTGGATGTGATTTTGCTGTGGGAAACTGCACTCTTAGGAAACTGGTATTAAATTATGACTGGCCAGATTATGACTCAACCGGCGCCAGTACGAGCATTACGGTTCAGTAAGCTCGTGGTAATGAAACATTTACTACGCAGAAGAAACAAACCACTACCAATCCGGTACGAATTTATTACCCAATCAATACCGGTACGTAGCAGAATTTTAACGAAGTAAATAATGTTATCACTAGGTTAATCAGTTCTCAATAATTTTATGATAAATAAAGGAATTTTGTAAAGATCCATATTGCGAAAGAGGTTAAAAAAAGCTCATTCCTATATCTCATCGTCCTCCATGTGTGTACATGGGGTGTGTCGAGTCATATCTCGACCTCGGGTGGCTCGTCAGCTTGAAATACCAATCAGAAGAATTGTTGTATTTGTGTAACTCTCGAACACGACACAATTCAATAGTTGAATTTCGAGATATCTACATGAAATAGTTTAATATTAAAGATTTTAATTTGACTGTTTCTTATTTAATATTTATTTCATTTTGCAAGTATGTAAATATGTACGTGCCTTGTGCCCCTTGATCACCAGATATTTTAAAGATTCCAATTTTTGCAAGGCGTAGAAAACCCCAATATCTGTTACACTATCGTTATTAAGTCTCCATCCTTTCGGCCGATCCCGGAACGGACCTTTATGTATGGTCAATTCCCGTAAATCTGGAGATATATATAAATAGTTTTAATAATTTCATACACGGATTTTCCAAAACTATGTCAGCTTCAATTTAACGTCCTATTGCATGCGAGGTTTGAACTTAAATTTTTGTGTTTCACCTTTCCCTTATTCAAAAGGCGATTTTGGAATCTGTCTATCTTTGTATTTTTACAAAATAAAGGTTTTATTGCATCCAAAAATCGATAATTTATAGGTTAACAAAGTTAGGAGGTTAGAATTTAGATTTTTTTCTGCATTCACATGTGGAAATGCTAATAAAACATGCAGATAAAAAATAATAAGTAAAAATCAAATATTTTCCCACCAGACAAAATCGAAATTCCGACATTCTAACTTTGCAATAAAATCTTCATTTTTTTAAACAACGCACAGAGATAAACATGTTTCAAAATCGCCATTTAATTACATACATGTATATAAGAAGCGAAAGTTGAGACACAAATTCAAACTCAAGACCCTACAAAATCTTCAAAATTATAAGCATGAACGCATTTAATTACGTTTCAAATTAGTGATGGATCCAAACCGAGGTTCGCCAATTTGAGGATTATCCACACCCGTATTTTTGATCAGTTTACTTTCTTTTTTACTAAACCCAGTCAAGATTTCGTCCAATTGCAGAAATCCTTTGGTGTCAATATTACAAGTTTTTTTATCTAAACCGACGGACAATGTGCAGGATTCCAAACCAAGAAAACTAGTCCACATCTTCTTCAATACATAGCCAGACTGATATCCGACCGATAAATCTTTTAAATTGGGGAAAAGGTGGGCTAATTTTTGAACATGGTGGGGCGACAATCCTCCCGCCGGAAGTTCCAATCCCCACACAGAGAGCGATTGCTGGTCCCAATTATCCAGCAAGAATGCCGGGAAATTGAAATTTTTCGCACATCCAGAAATCAAAAGTTTTTGCAAGACGGGAAATTGTCTGGGAATATTGAAAGGAGCCTGAAAATATACAGAAATAGGTTTTACTTAAAAATGTTGGCATTGTCTTGAGGGCCGTTCATAAATTTTGTATTGCAAAAGTCGAGATTTTTAGACCCCCTGACCCCCTCCCTCCTTTAACATGTGGTATCATAGGAGCATCATACCCTTCTTCCCCCTTATCGTGTTACATATGTAATTTATGAAGGGTCCCTAATATTAGCTCATATCAGAATTAGTGCAATCTAAGAAAAGTTCTTTTACCAATGAAATCTCCCTTTCCCAACTATCCGACTGCTTTAGACCAAGCCGTAGTAATTTTAAATTTGGCATCCGTTCAGGAAGCATGATAACCTTTCCGGCCCAGACGTCCGAAATTTCGCAAATTACGAAAGTTTCGAGTGTATTTGCTTGGGCGTTTAGGAATCTATGCAGCCCGTTTTCCATTCCGACTGGTTGAAGTTTTCCAATTTTCAGACACCTCAAGTGAAATTGGTCCTTGTTCGTATGTAAAATTTCAACAGTATCAGGATCCACTCGTTCAAGACTTATATGACTCAAATTTCTTGCCCTGTAACAACAATATTTTAGGAAACCTTACTACTCTTGTACACCGTAAAGGGACGTCCATCAATTATTATAATGTCGGTACATTCATAAAAATCTAGTAAACATCTTGTACCTTGTCTTGTATTTGGTTAATTACCAAAATTCTGGGAATTTCACAATAATCGATTTTGAGAATTGATAGTGTATGTTATAAAAATTAAGAAATTTTACCGATCTGCGGCGACGAGTCCGTTCAGAAATGAGGAATAACTTGACCCGGCCATGACCTCTGTTAGGTTGGGACACACGCGAAATAAATGTATGAAAAACTTTTCCTCTCGTTCCTCAACCGCGTGACACTCCTTAATCCAGATCGTCTTAATTCCCGTGGTGAAGTTTGGAAAAGTCGCAGCGCTGACGTGTAGCTCGAGAATATCTAACTTTTTCAGGTTTGGAAGTTGGGTCATGATTTGTACCAGAGAGTCTGAAAATACATAGGCGAAGCTTAAAGTGGTCACGTGTTCACCACATTTTGCTAAAAATAGGCTCCCAATTGGCGGTTTATAAAATTTGAAATTTGTATATTTCACGCACTCAGGTCCACTGGTCGACAAGTAGTCGCAGTATTTATTAATGTTGGATTGAACCTTGTGAGGTGACGCTAAGAAAGAAGAGATAAATTTATAAGTTATTATGATTTCATGCACAGGAATTTCCCGTCTTTAATATTTCCAAAATGTACATTCCTACCCTTTACTTGATGCATATTGCACTAATTTTGCTATTTATGTAGGAACCCTGGATTAATAATTAACAATTTCCGAAAATAATTCTAATTTTACTCACAGAAATTAATAGTTACTTGGGAAACCATTCTTTTAAACAAGGGCGTCGCTACGGAGCACCAATGGCGATTAATTGTTCGACAAATTGCAACATCTTGGATTTTCAAATACTTTAAAATCCTTCCCAGCACCTACATATGAAACAAGTGAATATGAATATGAAACAGCTAGATATTTAAGTTCAGAAATTTAAACTTTTCGAATTTAGAAACTCACCAGATCATTTTCCAATGCGTCAACTGTTTGGTATTGTATCGATTCTTGTGTATCCATATTTTGAGATAAAATATCTACTGTGTAAGTATTTGTGAATAGCTCAGAATGTAATTTTCCCCCAATCTTTCGAAGATGAAAGGCAAAATTTATTTAATCCCGTCCGGAAAATGCAAGTATGTATTTCTGTATTTATGTAACTATTTGTACTTTCAATAACACAAACAAATGCATATTTACTTTCTAGAATAGGGACAATCTTCATCAAGTTTGCATCACTCCCTGGCAAGCAAACGTTTAATGATCAGCGTTTGATATGATGTGGAATCATTCCACTGGAATGGGCAAACACAGGTATGTACATATATGTACGTACAACCGTACGTATAACCGTAACACGTATACCTTTGCAATAAATTTACCAGGTGTTTGAGCAATAATGATCCCTATGTAGCAAAGATATGTATGCGTCACTTATCAACCGTGTGTGTGTACGTATCATTTACTATAGAGTCAACGTGGGTAATTCTGTACGTATAGATATGAGTGATATGATATCTCTCATATCAAAAATAGAACTGCTTTCACTGAGGAGTAGGGTGTCACATGTTGTCGGGCCCCGATTTCGATCTCGTTGGGATATGTTGTAGTACTACATGAGTGTACAAAAAGTGAAGGAGGGTTAGACTCCATGAGCCCATTTACGCCCACCACACCCCCTCAAAGGGGCCCAAACCCCCAGAGTTGCCGCACTAAAATCATCGCCAAAAATCGAGTTTTGGTCAGATTTTCAAGAAATTTACATTTTTGTGATCCCAGATAGTTGCTCTATCTTATCCAATAGCAAACTCAACTTTTTTGAAATTTTTAATATTTTCGAAGATTTTCTGACCAAGGGTATGGATCGAAAAAATTCGAAATTTCAAAAAAGTTGAATTTGCTATTGGATATGATAGAGCAACTATCTGGGATCACAAAAATGTAAATTTCTTGAAAATCTGACCAAAACTCGATTTTTGGCGATGATTTTAGTGCGGCACTCTGGGGGTTTGGGCGGCTTTGAGGGGGTGTGGCGGGCGTAAATGGGCTCATGGAGTCTAACCCTCCTTCACTTTTTGTACACTCATATAGTACTACAACATATCCCAACGAGATCGAAATCGGGGCCCGACAACATGTGACACCCTACTCCTGAGATCAGTTTGATTTTTCCCCCTGAAAGTGTTATGAAAATTTCACAATTATGTACAACTCGTACGCATTTATCCACAGCGTCAGCAGCCATCTAAACATAGATACATATGAACTTACATAAGTATCTGTTGTCTGTGCACTTGATTTATAATGAATACTAGCGTATAGCCCGGCCAAGGCCGAGTTCTAGAGTTCCAGTGGGGGTGTGCCCAAAGCAAAAAATCCGTCATACTATAATTTAAATAATTCCCACTGGAGACTTTGTCATACCACATACATACGTCAGAGTGAGGGTTTGCCCAGTCATACTGCATTTTAATTAATCTGGTCACAGTACAATTTGATTTCCCCCTGTGGGAGTAGTTGAATAGCTAATTACTTAAATTCCCGTCGCGTGGGAGTAACTGCATAGCTAACTATTTAAATTCCCACGCCTCACGCTCCCGTTAAGTTCCATAAACCCCGTTAACTTCTACAGTTAACGCCAAGCTATTGACGGCGTTGGATTCGGCATCAAAAATACATTCGAGTTGATATGCCACTCGCTGTGGGTGGAGTTTCTTAAACTAAAATAATTAATTAATAGTGTTTATCAAGATCACTTATCATGATAACCACTATTGAAGAGTGATGTATATATTTATACTGCTCACTTACTCAATTTACTTGCACACTGCAAATATACAAAGACATTTAATTTGAGATTGATGGCAAGCGTACGTGAAAGTCACGTGCAGGCGAAGTGAGACTCATGCAAAAAATTCATGCATACGGTTGCTCCGCGTCCTTCTTTGTCTACTCTACGGGGCAACTTGCATTGAGAGCCACAGGGACCCAGGCAGCCAGAACTTAACACTAACGCTTTATTAGAGTAGACTAGAGTAGAGGCCCGTTCAAGAACGGGTTCTAGGCTCCCAGAGGGGGTGTGCCCATAGCGCAAAATCCCCTACGCTACACTTCAAATAATTCCCAGTGGAGACTTTGTCCATTGTCATAATACATATGTACGTGCATCAAATCATACATTTCAATTTCCCTGATCACGGAACAATTTGACTTCCCCCTCTTGTAGTGGCTGCATAGGTAACTACTTAAATTCCCGTCGCGTGAGGGTGGCTGCATAGCTAAACACTTAAATTCCCATCGCGTGGGGGTGGCTGCATAGGTAAACACTTAAATTCCCACCGCGTGGGGGTGGCTGCATAGCTAACTACTTAAATTCCCGTCGCGTGGGGGTGGCTGCATAGCTAACTACTTAAATTCCCGTCGCGTGGGGGTGGCTACATAGCTAAACGTTTAAATTTCCACAGGATGTGGTGGCCGAATGACAAAAACCTTAAATTTCCAGAGAGGGGGTGACTAAAAAACAAAACACTTAAATTTCCAGAGAGAGGGGTGATTAACTAACAAAAAACTCAAATTTCCAGAGGGAGGGGTGACTGCATAGCAAAAAAGTTAAAATTCCAGAGAATAGGATATGAATTTTATGCTGCTGGTATGTTTACAATTCTACTGCAAGAAGATAGAGACAAAGTGTCGCGGCAGAGTCATCATGGGTACGCTCAATGGTGTAGCGGAGCACACGCTGGTTGCGTAAACTCCATTCAATAGTAGTGGGGCGAGTTGCATTGAGAGCCACAGGGACCCAGCCAGCCAGGCAGCCAGAACTTAACAATAGCTCTTTATGTATATAGATTGTACATAAGTAGGCACACACATGTACCTATATACATGAATATGAACCTGACAGACACCTCTTACCGACACCGAGATAGATCCTGTGCCATGCCTGGATTTTCTTAAAAGGTTTCTCCCACAAAAGTTCGAAACTGGGGAATTTAACATTCCAAAATATCCGTGAAAGTGTTCGTCGAGCCGCCAAATGTATACCCGCAGGGATGCATTTATCTCATCGTGACGATGTAATGCGCACGTATTGCCAAAATAAAGTAAGTACGAAAGTCACATCTTGTATCCTCTTAATTCGTTGTCAACATTCTGCAGCAAAAAGAAAAAAACATCTATTCTCCGCATCGATTGTAACGTTATTGTTCTTACGACATTTACATCAATATGCACACATATGAAAACAATTGCTCTCCCAGATTCTGAGCTATGTAGGTATATCATACCCTACTTTATTACACATTACGTAAATTATTGAGTTTAATTTAGGATTTTTTATCATTAACCATGACTACCGAGCAGACCTCCAACCAATGGCAAGCCTCCCAATAATCCTATGAGCCTGACAGGCCCCGATCTAGCCCAAAATCTTACCCGGGCAAAGAAATTAGGCGCCCCTAGCCGCTCGCGCCTTCGGCGCTCGCATGTGGCTTTTTTCTCAATTAGATACATACTTGAACCAAATATTCCTACCCAGGCATTATTAGAATATACATTAGGATAGCAAACTTTTTGCGCTCCTTTAGCTCTATAATGTATAATACAGAGGGTGGGCCACTTAACTTGAGAAATTTTCAAACGCTCGCGCGAAAAAACTGGGCCAACTTAAACAAACCTGGCCTGCACTGTTTGATACACAAACCAATTAGGTTAAACGGTGATTTTTTTCAACTTGAAAATCTGAAAAACTGCTCCTCCCTGATAATTTTAAGTGGAGGTACTAGTGATAAAGTCTTCCAGACAGAATTTCGCCGGAAATATTATCAAAAAAGGGTTAATGCACGTGGACATGAAATATTTAGGCCTCAATTCATGGAATATTAAGTATAGAAGTGCTTTCATCGAGGAAAAAGCGATTCAGACTTGTAGCTGAGACTGAGGGCCATCACATCGAGCCAGTTAATTATCCAAAAAAAAATTCATATGTAGCTGAGAAAAATTGTTGAAAATTTCTCAAGATAAGTGGCCCATCCTAGGTAGGTTAAAATTGCATAATATTGAGCAGATCAATATTTCGTAATACAGATGATATTGGGGGCGGGCTTAGCAAATATTCAAGATATATGTTAAAACGTGCACAATTTTTCTTAATCCTGCTTTTGGGACACTTGCTAGTTTCTGGGTCGGAGCACCACTGGTTCGGAAAAATTGCCCACCGAACCACACCGGCGGGTGTAGTTCGCGGTATGGTTAGCCGGGTTTTAGAATTTTGCAAGTGTGGTTCGCGGTGTGGTGCGCATGTCCGGAGGTGTGGTTCGCTTTTTGTTAATAGCAAATGAACCTTTTAACCTTTGAAGCCATTTTAAAATTTGGTGTAAATTTTGGTCAAAAATGATTTAGCGTCGTTTTGGACGTATAAAACTTTTTTAAACTGTCTAACAGAAAAATTTGTCAATTTAGATACGCTTCTGTATTCATGACGTTTTGGTAAATAAATATATTTTCAGATATAATGTCCTTTCAATTTCGGGAAAGATAATTAGCAATACCACGAAATTTATTAGATTTAATTTCCAGTAATTGGAGAAAAATATGAGTGGGGGGCAAGAAGTTTAAAACTGTTAGTCTAAAGATGGTGACCGGGCTAGGTATTGTATTCGGCCAATTACTTCTTCTCGGAATATTTTTGTGGCATCAACAAGCATATTTATATTGATTTTCACAAATATGTGTCGGTGAGCTCCATGGCATTCTTCGTCTAGTCATAATCTTTGTTCAAGTATGACAAATTTCAAGCCTAAAATTCACCATATCGTCGTACTAATTCCGAATCCACATAAGTGCACTCAATGCTTAATTCCGAAATAACGTAAGTGCACCCGATGCTTAATTCCGAAATAAAATAACGTAAGTGCACCCGATGCTTAATTCCGAAATCACATAAGTGCACAGAAAAAATTATTGAAAAGACATAAGTGCAATTTTAATATTAATTAGTCAATGATTTGTGTGTAAATATGCCCATGATTTTAAATGTGATTACTTGCCCTTTCTAATTATATTGAAATGTTTAAATAAATCTTACACTGGTGCTGAAAATCATACTCAAACTTTTTATGGAAATACATATTCTTATTAAATTATCATTGGAAAAAGTTTTTGAATATGCATCGTAATATATTATACATTTGTTGCATAAAATTGTAATAAATTTTTTATCACACGAACAAGTTAACCGGGGCATGATAAGATGTGTTTCAGGCGGATTTATCAGTCAAGTCGTCTGTGGTCTTGAAATAATTTATAAAAATTCGCATATTTTTGCTTGTATTTTTATATAGTATGTACGTACAGTATGTATGTACAGTAAGTAACTTATTTACTGATACAGATTTAATGATATTATATGACACGCATTTTCTATATATCGACATGATTTCATAATTTAAAAATGAAATATACGAAAATATACTGAAATATACGCTTGCATACAGACAGGCTGGATATGCAAACGTATGTCTCAGTTTTCGAATTTTCGACGCGATGGCAATTTTAGACCTCAAACCTGTTTTTGGCGAAAAATTTCTGTGGGCGTCAAAAAAATCGTACACGGTCCGACATAAGCTCATTTTAAAAAATATTGCAAAGTTAAAAAAAATTATCCACAAAGGTTTTTTTACCCCTCAAATTATGTCGGAAAAATAATCTTGACCTTTGACCTATGTGTGACATTACAAATCGACGAGGAGAAAATTTACCGTGGATAACTTGTAGATTTTTGGGCGGAGTTTTAAATTTTTAAATTGCGAAATCATGTCGATATAAAGAAAATGCGATCGTATCATTAAATAAGTTACAACCTGTGCATATGTCGGAGAATATATAAATACATAAATGTAAATATAGCGAACTTATATTTATTTGGAGAGTAAATTAAGTTAAAAATTAAGTTAAAACTTCCTTAATTTAAATCTTAGCAACCGCGTGAAATATACTTTAGCATATAAACATGATAGTAAGTCTATGTAAGAATCATTGTCACCAGTACATATGTATGTGCGTTCAGTTTGTATGAAGATCTTGGACAAATAATAAATTCATTTTTGGAATTGCACTTAGATATGTCTTTTGAATAGTTTTTTCTGTGCACTTATGTGATTTCGGAATTAAGCATTGAGTGCACTTATGTGGATTCGGAATTAACCATCAAGTGCACTTATGTGGTTTCGGAATTAGTACGACGATATATGAACAAAGATTATCTAAAACTTCAGAAATTTTACTACGGTGATTTAGATAGCGTTTAAACACTCTAAGAAATTTTACTACCGGACTGTCACCGAGCGGTGACTATATGTGACTCTACCGCAATGGTGGTAACCTACCACCATGCGGTGATAAAAAGTTCCATCACCATCGTGGTGATAGACCTCTACCGGATGGGGGTGGAACGATCAATATTTTCTATCACCGTTCGGTGATATACCACCACCATATTTAGTTCGCCATGTCACTGTCTGGTGATCGATAAATAAAAATAATTTCGCTTCTTCACACAAAAATGTCACATTTTTCACAATTTATTGCTTTATTCAAATACTTTAACAGATAATTCATATTTTATATATATGTATGTAAAACCTGTTCCTCCCCATTTGTGGAATTGCACCAGCAATTGAAGTTGCGAAGAGTTTCCAGTCACGACATGTAGGACACTGACTTAAATTAATTAGAGTTTGAAATTAATTAATGTTGATTTAGATTGGTCCAGAAATCATAGCTTATTACTTTACCTGTTAGTTGGAACTTTGGCACAATTTTTTTATTTGTACAGATGACGTTGTACTATCAGCAACTTTTTTGCCGTACAACCGGTGACCACATTCGTCAGTTATTGACTCGCATCGATTACAGTTGGCGAACCAATTAGATAAAAATATATTAATTACCTATGAGTAGCTGCAAAAAATAACCAACTAAATTTAATGGAAACATTACCTCGTCAATCTCTGCTCCTTCTTTGTCATCTAGGCGAATCTCGGCATCCACGTCCAAAGTTTTCTTCAACTAAAAATTAAACCTTGGCCAAACTTAGCTAAATTTTAACTTTTCAATTTTTTACCTGTCAATAAATTCGCCATAATTATTTGCGCACGGTATTAATTTTTTTTCCTCTTCAACTTTGAAACACAAAGTAATTTTACATTACAACTCCGCTGCTTGTCGGCTGGTGCGTGAAGTAGGACAAACTCGCCACTCTGTAAGTCACGTGCATTGCGAAGCTACCACCATGGTGGGTGGTAGTGGCGGTCACCACCAATGGTGACAAATATCGGTGATAGGTTTATCACCATTACGGTGACGCTTGCTATTTCCACTCGCGCGGTGATAGCGCCTATCACCCAATTTCTTAGAGTGAATAAGTGAAATTAAATTTTACCTTTTTAGATATTAAGTTCTTTTGCATATTTATTAGTAATTATTGCTAAAATTGGGGACAAACCGACGCCATGAATAGAAATATACCTTAAAAAACTAACTGACATTTACGTGCAAAACCCAGATCCGCATAAGACCAATTTTGTTTTGTTCACCAAAAATATAAAAGCGTCCCCTTTTTTTAATCTAGCATTTTTGATTTCCAGCCAAAACCTCGTTTTTTTAATTCTGTAAATTTTCTAATTTTAGAGCGAATCCAAAAATTTGAAAACGTGTCTCTTCAGATTACCTAACTTCATTTATCAAAAATTCACTTGCAATATTGCTTGAAAATTTGAACGACTTTATAATTTTAATGAATTTGCAATACTGGCAAAGTACTTCTGATTTCTGAACTTCAAATTTGAAAACAACTGATTTTTTATAAGCCAGCTAAGTCATTCTTGTGAAGCATGTTTTCGAATTTTTGGATTCGCGCTAAAATTCGAAAATTTTTAAAACGGAGGTTTCCGTTGGAAACAGTTTACAATTCTCGCCAAGCGATCAAAGTAGCGCATTATGAAACATACAAAAGTGCCGTAATGCTTATTTTTTGTGGTTAACAATATACAATTGATCGCGTGGAAATTCGATGTTTACATGTGAAAGACCTGAATAGTAAGTCCTCTTTGACATTTCTCAGAAATCGGAATGATAAATAAAACCACAATCTTTCTGAACTCTCAAGATGCTATGTGACCAATGCGAGATAGAACAGTTGTTATATCATAGAGAGGTTCATCAACACATTAGAATTGTAGCAATGAGGTGTCTAAACTTGACAAAAATAAAAACTGCAAGCAAAAGATTTTCAAAATTTACAACAGAAAAATTCAATTATATCTAATGTAAACCCGGGCGCCTGCCGGCGCCCCCCAGGGTTTTGGCGCCCCGGGCAGCTGCCCGGGTTGCCCGCCCCTAAATCGGGGCCTGGAGCCTGTCCTGGCCTCCTGAATATCCAGCGTTGCCGTATGGGGAGCTGTGACAGGAAAAATGGTAGATTTTGATAAATATTAAACATTTATTATATCTGCAGATTTATAATGTTTAACCTCTTTCGTACTAATAATTTTTTAATAAAATTTCCCTTCAGTACGATATTGATTGCATAATTACACCTACTAGCAACCAATTACAATTTTCAACCAGTTTCCAATTTTCGAATTTTTTGGCGAAAAAAAATCAAATGAAAAATCCACTTTATAGCTTTTTTGTGTAGGGAAAATTCCAAAATTTCAGAAGGAAAATGTCGGAAAAAATCCACTTTTTACAATCGAATTTTCCACAAAATACTGTCACTGTCACTGTAGAAATACTCTTTTTTAAGACTTAAATTTCACCATGCCCATTTTAGGCGATACAGGCTTTCGGTGCTTAATAAACACATAGCTAAAAATATGCAAATGAGGTGACATGCTGAGACGCTGTTTTCAATGGTTCGGGGATCTTTATTATATACATATTGTGGAGCTAACTAAATTGACTCACCAGCCGCCATAAATGATGAACGGCATGTTATTCATCTGTCGAGACTTCCTGCCCGATTTGGTCTTAAGGCTCGACCCAGGCGCCATCTGTGTTTGACCAAGAGCAGACCTTTGGGAGTTATGTGGGGTTAAATTTTCGAAGTTGGTTCCCATGGCTGTGGTTTTCAGAGCGTCCAGTCCCGAATCTGCAGAAAGTTTAGATAATATTTGTTTTTAAAATTCATTATATTATTTTCCATCTTGGCGAAAATCATTTTTCGCTACAAGGTTCTAAAACAGATTAAAGTTGCCTTACTCATTAAGGAATTCGGTGACATCGCGTGCAGCACGACGCCCAGTTTCCCGTCCAGCTCCCCCATTCCGGAAGGAATTGGAGAACCCAAAATATTTGGGATCAGGGTGACCAGCAGGATTTGTAGAATGAGCTTAAATACGGAAATAATTTTTATGCAGACATGAATGCATCAACAAGTTCAAATTTTGGTGGTGAATTTGCGTAAACTGTTTTTGAATACTTAATTACATCATACGTTCCAAATTAATTTATTTTGATTAAAATTTACTCATGGTTTACTAAAATTTGAGATTAGACAATTTGCTTAAATTTTACCATTTGAAAGTTGAAATTCATGCAACATTCTAGGATTTTCGCTCAACCTTGGGCATACATGTAAATCTGCGTCACGTAAATTTTACACAACCGGTTGTGTCATCTCAAATTTTACTTTAATTAAAGCGTGTATAACTATTTACAAAAACAAAATCAGAAAGAATAAACAAACTACGTTTGACCTTATCAAATCATTGTTTATTTCATTCAGAAAATGTATCTGTAAATATGTACAAATACATCATTTCAAAGGGGGCAAACCAATTTACATGCGTGGGGGTCATAGTTTGCAATGGACCATGGTCCACTGGGCCAAAATGGTCGTAAATGAGTTGCTTATTATTACATTTTTGGCATGCATATATTTTTACTACTCAATTTCAGACTTTGGTGCCCATTTGATATGCAACATTATGTATGCATCAGATGTACCCGATGTGCATACAAGAACCCCAAGTATATAGTTTTATTCCGTGACCCCACTGGCGTTCATCACACGCCACTAAGGAGGAGAGCGTCACCACCTGCCCTTCACAGATCTCGATGCCCTTTGGATATGTGGTAGGGTCCTATGAGTGTACTAAAACCCTGAAGTGGTTTGACTCCATGGCCACATTTGCGCCCGCCACACCCACTCAAAGTGATGAAAACCACAAAAGTTATCAACTTCAAAAATCCACCAAAAATCCAATTTTGCGCGGATTTTGATAAAATTAGCATTTTTGTGATCCCAGATACTTGCCTGATAATATTCAATAGCAATCTCAACTTTTTTGAAATTTTCGAAATTTTCGAGCTGATGAACTATTCGAAAAAATTCAAAATTTAAAAAAAGTTGGGATATCTACTGGATATGATCACACAAGTATCTGGGATCACAAAAATGTAAATTTTATCAAAATCCGAGCAAAATTGGATTTTTGGTGACATTTAAAGTACATGAAAACAGGGCTATTTTCGTGTTTTTGGCGCCTTTGAGTGGGTGTGGCGGCCGCAAATGTGGCCATGGAGTCAAACCACTTCAGGGTTTTAGTACACTCATAGGACCCTACCACATATCCAAAGGGCATCAAGATCTGTGAAGGGCAGATGGTGAAGCTCCCCTCCTAAGCGAAATGTACTGATAAGGTTTGGCCAAAAGTCCTGAAGGGTTTCTCTAATGAAATTTTTGCATATGCCGGGCCCTCATGGCCTCAAACACGATAATAATAAAATTGAGGAGCCACACCCACTATGGGTGTGGCTTTTTCATATTGCATATAGGGCCAAAGGCCATACCAGAAACTGTTGCCCATGCGATTCTATACATACAGTAAAATTTTCATAGAAATCCGTCCACAGGGTCTCGAGATATTAGCTCGGAAACCTCGGCGAAAGGCAAAAATCCACTATTTTGGGGGTGTGATGTTGGATATGATAAAGCAACTATCTGGGATCAAGAATATGTAAATATTATGGGAATCCGAGCACAATTGGATTTTTGGCGAGTTTTTTAATGCGGCCAGTTTGGCATTGGGCGCCCCTTCAAAGGGGTGTGGCTGGCGAACTAGGGCCCATGGACCTTAACCCTCCTTCACTTTTTCTACACTCGTATAGACCTACAACATATCCAAAGGGCATCAAGATCTGGCATTGAAAAGGTCGTACGTACTCCTCCTTAGTTGAAGTAAGATATGGATAAAAGTAATAAAAAAAACTGGTTACTGGCCTCTACAAGGTTGTACATTCTAACATGAAAGTAAAACCCTGAATTTACGGTAAAAGTCAAACAGGAACCCCAAGTGGTGAATGCCCCCACCTGCCGTCCAACGCACTCAGGAGGCGAGCTTCATCACCGGCACCTCCCAGATCTTGATGCCCTTTGGACATGTGGTAGTGTCAGATGAGTGTAGTAAAACCTTGAAGTGGTTTGATTCAGAGGTCAACGCCGACGAATTAGTCGGCGGCGGCGGCGGCGCCAATTTTGGTAGATTTTTTGGCGGCGTGGCGGCGCGGCGCGGCGCCACAATGTTGTAGGAATAGGAAATAAGACTTATCGACGGCGGCGGCGCGTAAAATATTACCGGCGTCTGGCGGCGCGGCGGCGTTGACCTCCACTCTAATGCGCAAAAAACACGAAAAAAGCCTTGGTTTCATGTGCTTTAAAAGTCACCAAAAATCCAATTTTGCTCGGATTTTCATGAAATATAAGTTGTTGACTGGACTTGAATTTTAAGAAGTGTGGCGTGGAAAACGGAAACTTTTAATAACTGTGAGTTGATTTGCTCAACGCGACCCTTTTTATACCTAGTCAGGTACGAATTGTTTTGATAAACTTCCACTACATATTTTCCTTATCAGCTGACTGCCACAGACTCCATCTTCACACAACTAATTAGTCAAGCGATTGGTAATGTAGTCGAGGAAAAATAACTTCAAAATTCCTTCTGTAGGTAAAATGGCAGCTGATTTAGTTAAGAGAGGTGGAATTTTTCAGCTCCACTTGGCTGGGATGCGTCAATGTGAAATTTTCAAAATTCTAATAAAGTCCAAGGTGAGCCGGCAGGCAATCTCCAATACCATTAACAGATATACGAAGACTGGGGGTGTAAACGACAGAAAAAGATTCGGTCGACCTCGGAGTGTAAGGACCCCAGCCATGGTGAAAGCGCTGAAGACAAGGATCCGAGAAAATCCCCGCCGATCTCAGAAAAAGTTGGCCTCACAGACGAAGGTCTCAGTAGGAACAATTAAAAATGCCTTGAAGGAGGACCTATGTGTCCAGGCCTTATGACGAGGTACTTGCCACATGTTGACAAACCAACAACAATTCAAAAGAATTACTAAATGCAGAGCATTGTTGCGCCGGTACGCGGGCGAAGACTACAGAAGAACCCTGTTTACAGATGAGAAGATATTTACTTTCGAAGAAGAATTTAAAAACCAAATGGCCGAATATATGCTAAGCGGAAATCAGACATCCCCCTACCATAAACAAAATCTCAAAAATGTCATCACCCTGGCCCTGTGATGGCTTTTATTGGAAAAAGTCGGCAGCAGAACGCAAGACGCTGTTTTGCGCCAGAAAGGGTTACAGTGGAGGCCAAGAGTTACATGGACGAAGCTTCCAAACCTGTTGTAAAACCTCTGAAGTCTGACCTATTCAAAAATGGAAGTTGGATTTCAAAACAAATCACGGCTCAGTCATATGGTACAAAAGTTGTCAAAAATTGGTTATGAGCTCATTTCATCGATTTCATTTGATCCCAAGAATTATATCACCAAAGGAAGACCTTAATCATCTGGACTATGACTTGCGGCTCAAAATTGAGGCCATGACCTGCACTAAAACCCACATTGGTGCAAAAGTTCTCAAAAAAATTTTATCAGACGCTTGGGACAAATTTCCACTGGAAACCGTGCGTGCTCCAAGGGACCGGCCGCCTATCAGATTTTATAAGTTTCTGCACTCCAGAAGAGGAAATTTTGAAACTTAGTATTTTTACAATATATACAGGTATATTATGCATCCACGAGGAAAATTTGAAATAAAAATTATTACCCGTTATTTCTATATAGTTCAAAACGTTTATCAAAGAATTTTGTACCCGACTAGGTATGTAGGTGGTCCGGTAGAATTTTGATAACATTCATCCTCATTGTGTACGATCGGTTCATAAATAAAATAGGAAAATCCTAAAGTAAATAAGTACCCTATGGTACATATACATATGGTAGATACTTTCTAAATTCACAGAAATGTATATATGTATGTATGTACACACATACACTGATGTAAGTAGAGGGTGTACCGGAAGTAATGCAACTTTGTTAAAATGCATATATGCAAGGGTATCAATTTGCCCCAAATTCAAAATATGGTAAATATTGTAGTCCATAAATTTATCTAGTCGAATCTAAAAACCAGAAGTCGATATCTGTATACGTTCCAAAATGAGGTCAAATACAGGCGAGGAATTAGCAAGAAGCTTCTGCCACTACAGCGAAAAAGTGGTTACGCGCTCCAAGAAATTGAGCTGCGGTCACTTTTAGGAAGAACAAATTCCAAAAGTGACAATTTGTCATATACTACTGAGGTTTGAGCTACAAAAAATTGCTAATCGTAAAAAAAATCTGGTCGACCCATTCGTATGCCAGCTCTCAGCGTCATAAGAATCGTACGAATGGAAATTGGCAGTACCGGAGCGAAACTCGGTAAAGTAATTGAAGTTGACACCTAACACCGTACATTATTTTAAAGCTCAGAAGTTGGACATCAAATTCTATAACGCTGTATAAGCTTATAAATACAGTGAAGAGTAAAATAAAAGTAGCAAGCCAGCGGGCAGAAAAAATACTTGACCTGAAGTAATTAAAATTGATCAAAATTGATCGTCCTGTACAAGACGATTTACTGCTCAGATTATCAAAATGCTTTTATTTGCACATAGTACAACTCTCCCACCTTCAAGAAAACCATTTATGCATAACTGGAAAATAAATTTAAGCCAAAGTATCCCGTTCCGCCTATAAACGGATCAAATGCAATTAGCATGGGAGAGATGAAAAACGTTCCCAAATTTACCAACCAAGAGCCCTATTGAACAATTTTAGCTTTTGTCTATGAAAGAATATTGTAGTCGAAAAACTTCAGCCACAAATTTGAACTTATTTCACCAAATATTGGGTGAAATTTTTTACCACATTTGCGCGCAAATGTGTTCAACAATCTCGGAAAAGGTAACCAAAAAAAGTGGCGAAGCAATAATGGGGGGCGTCCGACAAAAGCTTCTCCAGAATGGGCGGAAGGGGTGTATGGACGATTCGAAGCAAAAAATAATTAGCTTCAACCTTTGTTCCTTTCTGACTAAAATTTCACCTAAACAAATTCACTGGTTTAGTTTATATGTGCATTTGACAAAAGTTGCATTACATCCGGAACACCCTCTATGCTGGTCTACACATTTTTAAAGCACTTTGGTCATTGGGTTGGCCTGATAAAATTAAGGTTAATCAATTGCCTTATATTTATACTAACTATATACAAATGCAAAAAACGTATGTGCCCAAATTTTCCAGGAATCGGTCTTCCATAAAGGTTAAAGAACAATACAGCTCAAATCTAAATAGGGTCCAGCCTTCCCATTCAGTGAAAAAATTTAGATTTTTTTGTTTACAAAATACATTCACAAATTCCAGGAATTTTGGCACTTTCTATTTTTCTTTGCGTAAAAAAGCCACCTTTTCCAAGCTACGTGAACCAACATTTTGGTTTTAGATACATGTCCACTTACTCTTAAGCAGCACATATGTACACAAGTAACTAATAATTAAAGGATCCTACCCAACACACGGTAAGAAACGAAACTTTACCTCGATTGAAGCGGACCAAATTTCAATTTTCTTTAAATAACACGAAATTGGTTTCCTGTTTTAATAAATTTTGAGGGTATGCAGCATTTCTTCGTATCTGTAGTATTCCTCGTATTGCAAAATAAGTTACGGCTGTTACGAGATTTTAAAATGTATGAATTATTGGCACAAACTTGCTGAAATTTTTTATGAACATAACAAACATTTTTCTTACAGATAACAAATAGAATTTGGATAAGCACCTCAATTTCTTGATTGCGAATGTACATAAGTCTACAACTTCAGCAAACACCGAATCCACATGGATCTGACTCCAGGAAATAAATGGGAATGTGCAAAGTGCTCAAAACAGTTTAAAACCAAGGAAAATTTGACCAGACACATGGTCACGCACGATCCCGATGCCAAGGTCAAATGTGAGGTGAGAGAATAAATTTGCTCAAGTGAGACTAATTTTACAATACAATCTACACGTCCTCATTTCTGTACATAGGTTTGCGGCAATATATTCAAAAACAAACGATCCTTATCTTCGCACAAATTGGATATTCACAACGATCGGAAGCAAACGACTTGTGACACTTGTCACCAGGTGTTTTCCACCGTTGGTAATTTACGGCGGCATAATGACACCGTCCACGCCTGGAAACCCCCTCGTTTCTCGTGTCCGGTTCCTAGCTGTAAGAAAACCTACCAACACGAGGACGATGTTACGAAACACGTGGAAACTGAACATGCCCAGAATTCGGTCCGATTTCGATGTACGCTTTGCAGAAGGACGTTCAAAACGAGGGTTGAACTTGAAGCTCACGTTGCGTCCCACACGACGTACAAATGTCCCACTTGTGGGAAGGTTTTCGCCCGCAAGGAACATATGATACGTCACCAGGTAAAGCATTTTTTGGGAAAAACACGGTTCAATAAAATTACCCAGGAGCAAATTCATTTTACAGGTGACACATTTGGAGAAATCTACCCGAGACAGGTTGCAGTGCCCCCTCTGTCCGCAGACCTTCTTAACGAGGCCTGGTCTACAACGCCACATCCGAGTTGCGCATGAAAACCAGAGGAATTATCCGTGCACATTTTGTGACAAGAGATACTCCCAGTCATCTCACTTGAAGCGTCACGTGGAGGTGAAGCATGCCGCGAATAAGGAGTAGGTCCGTTCCTGTTAAAAGTAGAAGAGCCGTTCGAAATATAATTTACCCACTCACAGAATGCGTCACAGTGCAGGGAGGATTTTACTTCTGTGGGAAGAACTTCTTCAATTAATACGAATTTGTCGCACTTGTCGAGTTCATATGAATTTACTTTAGAAAGTTAAAATACGTACATACGTATGTATTTATGTATATAATGGAGACAAAAATAATTTTCGAATTTTTATTAAATTTGCGACATTTTGCAACACACTTCCTTTGTAGAAACCCATACAACTTTTAGTTTCAAATTTATTTACTAACCTGACATATACTTATTTATTTCTATAGAATATTTAACAAATTGTGCTATTTTTGAAAGAATATAACGTGTATGTGTACGTTAGCTTTTTCGGGTACCCAAAGTTGTATAAATATTACCTAATTCGGTTAACGGTTAACTAATTATTTTAACTAATAAACAGCCTGTAAGATGGCAAGTGATTAATAAATTAATCTTATTCAACAAATTGAGAATATTTTTAGTAGTTGCATAAATTTGTTACAGCGTTTTGAAACACACTATCTTGGCGGAAAGTAATTTTGACAATTCAGGAAAAACTTGCACATTAAGAAAAATGCAAAAATATTAAACGGCTTACATATTTTCGACACAGATAAAATTACATTTTGTCTGATGAAAATCTGACTCCAGCCGCTGACCCCTCCGCATTCTAAGCTCATCTTTGTTAACCTTGAACGATGCTAAATGGTAAAAAATGGTATACATAGCCAACAGTTTTGTGTACATGTGTGCATAACAGAATATGCAATGATCCAGCGAATAAGCACAACTATTCACTTAAACCAGACAACAGAATACAGATAATGTAGTCAATGCTAATAAATAATTACCACTGCAGTTTTATACAAAAATAAAGGAAATGAAAAAATTGAGAAATACTACATTCTTAAAAACCCGGTGTTAAGGTGGGTCCAGGTCCAGTTGTATTCGGGGAATTTAGAAAAATTTTGAATTTTTTTTCTGTTTACAAAATACGTCCACAAATTTTTACTCGGGATTAAAAACCAAACAGCAGTCAGGTTTTGAGTATTAAGGTAATCCAAAGTATTGTCAATGCGAAGAAGTTTAAATACAAAGACACACTGCTGTCCAAATTTACATAATCCTACTCTGTAGTATAGAGTTTGCATGTATGTATGTACATACATGTGTGTAAGTAAAGTAGTTGGAGATCATAAAATGTTTGGGGTCAGGGTGACCTGTCAGTCTAGACGTCGACGGAGGGGACCCAGTAGTTTTATGAGCACTCCCATCCCTAAGCAGACGGAAATGCCCATCCCTCGTAGTGAGCGCGCCCATCCCTCGAATCGAGTAACTGCTAAATTGGCAATTCTCCTCCAAGAGGGAAAAGCTAGCACGCGCGCATAGGTGGTCAATTTTAAGTGTTCTCCAACAAATTAGTCCAGTAATTATGCAATTACCATAATTAGTCCAGTAATTATGTAATTGCGCATAGATAATTGCATGCTAATTACGAACTTATTACAACGTCGATAAATTTTTTGCAAATTGAAATTAACGTTTTTCTGATTTGTAAATCAGAAACATTTAATATCTCCGACTCTGTAGATGCATCGGTATAACAAGGTGCAAAATTACAAAATTTAATATAATATGATGCAAATGTAAGTAAAATATAATATAGATAATGGGAAATATTTAGTCGTTTTATTCCTCGCGGTCATCGCTGTCATCTTCGTTTTCCTCCTCACTTGACTACTGATCGTTAATGTCGTAAAACCAAAAATAAATATCTTCACGAATGCTTAATATTTTATCTGTGAACAATGTCGAAAAGAATAGGCAAAGACACAAAGCGCCACAGCCAATGTAAATAAAAGCAGGTGAAAGTTCTTTAACAGTTGCCCACAAAGTTAGATCAACAGATACGTCATAATTTTGTCGAATGGTAATGTTAGGGAAAACCTAACCAATTGTATTTGCAAGTAATCCCATTCTTTTTACGCTTGCGGCATATTCAAGATTGGTTTTAAAATGCAAAGTGACGAAGCTTATGTCATTTATAAAGTTCACAACTTTGTTAACAACAATCGGTTCGAGCTGGGACTTGACCAATGCAATATACGCACTACGAAGACCGGTGTGCATATCGTAGATAGTTTTTAGTATAAAAAGCACTTTTAATTGATTTGTCGACGTCACATGTTCCACCAATTTGCACTAAATTCTGACTGTCAATGTCTGGAAATCTTACCACCGCTATGTGGTGAACAACGCTAGAGCAAATTGGTGGGGTCGGGTTTGTGCTTGCCATTAGTTTTTATATTTATCCGGCGAACTAAATGATGCTTATCTTACGTATGACCCGTTGGTTTTTGACACGTGTTGGCTATTTGTATTTGCTGGTACTTGAGGGTCTCTCATTTGGTCTCTCATTGGGGGTACTTAACATAGCAAAGTCGTGGAATTGGTTGCAATAAGAGAATGAAATTGTAAATTTACATTAATACGCATGTTTCGTGTTGCTAATAAATGATTACAAGAGATTTGAAGGTGACTTCCAATAATGTGTTGAATTTAGCATATATACACATATATATAACCACCCCCTGGTTGGAGGTGACATATTACGCTTAAAGTGCTGCGTTTCACGTAGTTCGTGGGCATGCATGCATTCCCATGCGCGGTGAGGTAGGCGTCAGCAACCAATTATAACAAGATAACTTTTTTTTCGCAGCGGGGAATATTTTTTTTAATTTTTATAAAATTAAGTGTAAAATTATGAATTTTTTGCCCCGGTGCGCTTTTTTAAATTTTGAAATTTCACGAAAAAATCAGCAGAAAACGTACATTTTCAAAAAACCAGGGACGTATATGCCCATTCCTCTCACTGAAAAGGAATGGGTCTTCCCATCCAAGATTTTATTTTATTTATTTTCAAGTGAGGGACGTATATGCCCATTCCCCTCGCTCAAAATGAATGGGCCTTTCCGTCTTTTTAGGGATGGGAGTGCTCATAAAACTACTGGGTCCCCTCCGTCGACATCTAGACTGCCTGTAGGATTTGTGGAAGGAGCTTAAATATGCAATAAAGTGCTGAATAATTTGTATGCAGTCGAATTGCGTCAACAAGTCAGAATTTTGGCGTTAAATGTAAACAATCGTATCGTAAGCCGTTTTTACAGAAGTATTTAGATTCTAAATAAATTTGATTATGATTTACTAATGGTTGAGTAAATTTGAGATTAGACAATTAGTTAAGAATTATGAAACGTCGTTGGATTTTCACTCCACCAATAATAGTAAGTCATGGCTCATGAATAAAGTATGTGCTTATTTCATATTACCCGCATTTTATTATTTCCCATGAAACGGCATATTTTTGTACAATACATTACATTACGTACATACATCGGTAGCATAATAAACGAGAATAGTAACTTCATTGTGGGAATGAATAAAATTGAAAAATTGTAAAAAAATATTCATTACAAATTTTTGTTGTCAAATCAGGCAACATTGGTTCTTCGAAATAAGATAAATTAACGAACACGAACAGTTTAAAGTTACAACAAAGTATTGTTACTTTGGGTCAAAATTTGTTAAATATGACGAAAATAAGGCACTCAATTAATTTAGAAAGATCCCGTGCTGCAGCAGAAGCGTTTGCTGAAGGTGCATCCGTCTTTTTTGATGTAGCCTTGGAACTGGGACTGGGCGTGGTAGGTCTCGGTGCAGGCTGCGGCGGTGTCCTTCCAGGCGGGGTAGCAGTTCGTGGTTCCGAGGTCCTTGGAGTTGCTGCACTCGGCGTTGTCGTCGTACACCCAGGCGCCGTCCTCCCACTTCCGCCCATCCACAGACACACCCACGGCAAGGACGACGAGGACCAGGACAGCGGCAAACTTCATGGAGTTCATGGTTGGGATTGGGTTCTGAAAATGTTCAAAATGTAAAACAAAATTAGTGTCAAGGTAAATAGGTAATTTAATTAGACAAAGGAATCAAAATTGTGATTCACAATTTGTGAATAGTTGAAAAATTTCGTATTAAGCTTGAAATGATTTTCAAGATTTATAAAATTGAATTTGTTACCTTGTAAAAAATTGAGGAGTAAGTTTCTGGAAAATCAAATTTTTGACTGCACTTGGATTTTAAGCAGCGTGGAGTGGGCAATGGTCTTTGAATAACTGTGAGTTGATGTGCTCAACGCGACCCCTTTTATAGTTGGTCAGGTAATTTTAGAATTCAGATAACATTCATCCTTATTGTTTGGGATCGGTTCATAAATAAAATAGGAAAACCCAAAATATGATACCTTCTCAATTCTCAGAAATCTACGTGTGTGTACGCGCATATAATTATGTTATCCTGGTCTACTCATTTTTAAAGCACTTTAGTCATTGGGTTGGCCTGATAAAATTAAGGTTCATCAATTCATACAACAGATATGTTCATGTCATAATATTTAGACTCACTACAAATGTAAAAGGTATGTGCCCCAAGTTTCCGGGAATCGGTCGTTAACTAAGGTTAAAGAACAATACAGATTAAAACTAAATACATCGGGTCCAGCCTTCCCATTCGGTTAAAAAATTGGAGATTTTTTTGTTTACAAAATACGTCCACAAATTCCAAGAATTTTGGTACTTTCTATTTTTATATGCGTAAAAAAAGCTACCTTTTTCAAGCTACAAGAACCAACAAATTAGTTTTACATGTTCACTTACTCGTAAGCAGCACGTACAAAAGTAACTAATTAATAATTAAAGGATCCTATGGTGAGAAACGGTGAGAAACAAAATTCAACCTCGAATGAAGCGGACCAATTTTTTTTTTCAATAGCACGAAATTTGTTTTTTGTTGTTTTAATAAATTTTGAGGGTATTCAAGATTTCTTCGTATCCTTTGTATTCTTATCGCAAAATAAGTTACGACCGTTACGAGATTTTTTAAGCGTTGTAAGATTTTGTCACCAAAAATCGGTTACTACGATTTTTACGAACCTTGACCCCTTGTTTTTTTCGTAAACTATTTTACGATAGTAAGGATACGAAGAAATAACGAATATAAGAAACATTCTTGTTACACATAAATAGAATTTGTTTAATCACCTCAATTTCTTGATTGCGAATATATATACATAAATCTACAACTTGAGCAAACACCGAATCCACATCCATGGAACCGACGCCGGAAAATAAATGGGAATGTGCAAAGTGCTCAAAACAGTTTAAAACCAAAGACAATTTGACGAGACACATGGTCACGCACGATCCCGATGCTAAGGTCAAATGTGAGGTGAGCGAATAAATTTGCACAAGTGAGACTAATTTTACAATACAATCTAAATACGCGTCCTCATTTTTGCACATAGGTTTGCGGTAACATATTCAAAAACAAACGATCCTTATCTACGCACAAATTCGAAATCCACATCGATCAGACATGGTGTGCCACTTGTGACCAGATGTTTTCCAGCGTTGATGATTTACGGCGACACAATGACACCGTCCACGGCGGGGAAGAACCCCCTCGTTTCTCGTGTCCGGTTCCTCGCTGTAAGAAAACCTACCAACACGAGGAAGATGTTGCGAAACACGTGGAAACTGAACATGTCCGATTTCGGTGTACGCTTTGCAGAAGGACGTTCGAAACGAGGGTTCAACTTGAAGCTCACATTTCCTCCCACACGAGGTACAAATGTGCTACTTGTTTGAAGAGTTTCGCCCGCATCAGAGACATGAAACTTCACGAGGTAAAGCGTGTTTTTGGAAAAACAAGGTTCAATAAAATTACCCAGGAGCATATTAATTTTTCAGGCGACACATTTGGAAAAATCTGCCCGGGACGTGTTACAGTGTCCCCTCTGTCCGGAGACCTTCTTAACGAGGCGTGGTTTACAAGGCCACGTCCGGGTTGTGCATGAAAACCAGAGGAATTATCCGTGCACATTTTGTGACAAGAGATTCTCCCAGACATCCAACTTGAAGCGTCACGTGGAGGCGGTACATGCCACGTATGTATAAGGAGCTGGTCCATTCCTCCGACAAGTCCTTGTAGAAAAGCCGTTCGAAATATAATTTACCCACTCGCAGAATGCGGCGCAATGCAGGGGGCATAGATTTTATTTCTGTGGGAAGAAATTTTTCACTTATTTCAAATTGGTCGCACATTGTCGAGTTTATATGGGTTTACTTTAGAAAGTTAAAATACATATGTATTAATCTGTGTATGTACATAATAGAGATATGAATAATTTTCAAATTTTTATTAAATTTGCGACATTCCGCAAAACTTCGTTTTGTATAAACCCATGCAATTTTAGTTTCAAATTTATTTAATAATCCGACATACTTATTTATTTCTGTGTAATTTTTAACAAATTGTGCTGTTCTGAGAGAGAAAAAAGTATGGAAGTACATACGTTGTTGTGAGTACGAGTACGCTTAAACGGGCACCCACAATTTTATAAATACTACCTAATTCAACGGTTAACTAATTATTTTAACTAATAAACAGCCTGTTGTAAGATGATAAGTGCTTGATAGATAAATTTTGTTCCACCAATTGAGAGTATTTTTAATACTTGCATAAACGCACTGTCTTGGCTGAAAGTAATTTTGAAAATTCAGATGAAACTGGCACATTAAGAAAAATGTCATACATACTCCTGTTTTATTTACCATACGATCCTCGGCGTCATCACTCTCAGTACTAATAGCATTGCAGTGGTGATGGTGACGTCGAGGGTCGTATGGTAAATAAACTGACTGTACCTACCTATTTTTTGAAAAATCAAAATTAGAGTAAAATAGTGTTAAGCTGGAAATTTAATTTTGTTCAAAGGATTTCCCGAAATTTGGGATGATACGCATATTTTTGTGCAACTAATATTTTTGTTTATTATAAAATAAACAAACTTTTCTCGCAACTAATATTTATATACATATATACATACATATTTACGATAAACAACCGTCAACCTCATTAAAGTACATATATTCAAAGCATACTTACAAGATAAGACAAAATGAAACAGCTAACGCTATACTAAATAATTTTAAATAAATAATTTTAAATAATTTCATTTCATAAACTTGCTGTTCAACTGAACAAAGATATTGTACGATTTATTTTTAAACTGGAAGATGTGGGGTACACAGAGAATACGCGAACGCGGGAATTTGCAGTCAAGATGAGCAGTAAACCCAACAATCAACGTTGAACGTTAGTCAAGATAAATATTCCCCAGTTGACATTTCCCAGCAAAAACCACCCACCATTGCAGAAAAAAGACCCAGGATATTGACGTCGGAACATGGGTCCTAAAAGAATGCCAGGCGACGTGTGGGTGGAACGGGAGGGCAACGTCGTCAAACTTTTGCGATGTCGCACTGCCGAAGAATCAATTGGCGACGTCACGACGAGGCAAACCGTGATTTCTGCAATGGCTCGCGTTCATCGGGAGGTTATCGACGCGGAAAAATATATCAAACACCCGAGCAACTGTAAGCAGATGGAATTTTTGCTCTTGCCGTATCCAGATAACCTCTCCACGTACGACGACAACATGGAGGTGAAGTTGAAAATGGAAAACTGTGTCAGTATCGAAACACTTGTGAAGAATGTGGGACAGGTGAGTTTTGTGATATTTCGAAGACTGGAAAAATTTAGGAATTGATAGCAATTTTTCTTTTAACAAAGGTTATGAAGGGGAAATTTTTCCTTTGTCGCACCATAACGACGTCTAGCAGGATAATCGGAGTAGACGCCGGTGTGGAGGATCCTGAAGGAAAGAGGGCCATGCGACTTGGCCTATTTAATTATTCTCTGGATGCTAAAATGGGAAAGTCCGATTTCGAGGCGGTCCTCCCACTGGGGACGATGTTGATCGTGAAGAATCCCGTATTCAAAAAGTCTTTTGACAGCTCGCCCATCCACGGACTGATTGCTGATAATCCGGCTGATGTGGAGATACTCAGTCCAAAGAGGATGAAAGTGCTCTTTCCAGGTAAATTTGTGGATGCGATTTACTAATTAAATGCATTGGCCGTGGGGACATTAGGGGGAATTAACATTGTTGGATAGGGTTTGTATGATGCGTGCAAATGCAGGGGGATTTCAATAACCGTGGGGAGATTGCATGTCTTCTGTTCCCAAGCCTATGATAAGTTAAAATGTTTGTGGGCAGGTGTTAAATGGGAGTCAGATCTTCCCGAAGAATCTCGAGCCTTATTAAAATCGCACCCCTTTTGGGAGTTCTCTCCTGACCAATGTGACCTCGAGATTGCCACCAAGCTCAAGAACGTGGGAAACAAGGCCTTCATCGAGCACCGATCAACCGATGCGATCCGATTCTACGACGTTGCGCTGGAATACTTACCTGACGTGGAGGGAGAGATAACTCCAGCCGTTTCTACACTCTTGGTTGACATCTTGTCCAACAAGGCGGCCGCTCTGATTAAACTTGAGTGCTTTAATTCAGCCCTAATCTGCACGGGTAAAGCTCTTAGGATCAACAACGGACACGTCAAGGCGATCTTTCGTCACGCCAAGGCTCTCATTGGACTTGGCCGATACTCTGAGGGTGGCGAATTTCTGGATGAAAAGCTTTCCCAATATGCATCCCTTGGAGATGATATTCTTCGGTTGAGGTACGATTCAAAATCTAAGATTATACATTAGAGTATTATTTGTTTGTAATATTTGTTTTAGTTATTAAAAAGTTAAGTTTGATTTTAACGGATATATTATATAGATCCACCGTTCCAGAACTGTTGAAGCCACCCGGAAAGGAAATTATCCGTGCTTTGTTAAGCCTACGACCAACGGATTGCGGTTATCCTCAGAAGGATTTACCGGACGGGATGGTGGATCGCATTCCAGAATTTCGAGGACACGTTCAACTGGAGAAGAGTAAAATCTGCGACGGTGAAGGACTATTTGCCACTCAAGATCTCGAACTTGGAACAATTATCCTCTTTTGCAAACCCTTCGCCGGGCTGTATGTCAACCCGGAAGAAGAGAAGGCATTTAAACAGACCACACCTACCAACCAATACCTTATCGGCATTGTGGCAAACAAGATTTGGCTTGATCCTCAACTTGGCCGTGACGTTTATGCCCTCTGGGCTGGACCTAAGCTAAAAACATTGACGGACAATGAAGACCCTAAAATGAGAAAGGTGGACATTGTTCGAATTAGCAAGATTTGCCACTTTAACTTCACCGGGAACAACCTTGACGAAGATGTCACGGACTGCGAAGACTTCATTTCCTGCGGAGTTTGGATCCCCGTGTCCAAAATTAATCACAGCTGCATTGACGCCAACGTTATTTACTTTCATCACGATACCAGCCTTGTCATGATGGTCACTACTTTCAAAGAGGTGAAAAAGGGAGAGGAAATTCTGATGAGCTATATTAACCCATTCCTGCCATTGGAAAGGAGAAATTTTATGAGCCATGGTGAGTAATGGGTTGCATTTCTAATAAAAAACGATTTCTTGCAGGTGTTTTTTTTTACCTAAACATTGGTAATTTCAAATTTGTGTTTATTATTTTAAGGCGCCTTTATCTGCAAATGTCGACTCTGCGAACTGGACCGATCTGAAAGTCCCGCTCTGATTGCGAAGAGAGACCAGCTTATCAAAAGTCTGGCCTACGACCCCGACACGAACTTGTACCCATTTCATCCCTGCCTGCTCGCCCAAGACCTTGAAACAATCGCCGAAGTGGAAAGTCTGCGTGCGGCGACGCCCGACCTGAATTTCGCCATGACATGTTCTGGAATTCTTACCATTGCTGCCGTCGTGTTGCTCGCCCAATGTCGTTACGTCGAGTGTTTGTCCATCTTGGAGAAAATGTACGCCGTGATCGAGAACGTCCCGACCAATTGTGTGCATCGTGCATATGCTGAAAGAATTTTAGTTTGTTGCATGCGAATGGGCAAGAAGAAGGCCGTGTTGGAAAAATGGACGGAAGAAGTGAGGAAATATTGTCGTCTTTATGCCGGCACTTTGGATTATGTTCGAGTTGGAAAGTATCCCACAATTCCGGAAGACTTGAAAAAATTCGGGATTGAATTTTTTAATGACAATGATTAATTACTTTTGACTTGTGTTTTTTGGCTACATACTTTTAAATTTCCGATTATTTTTATGATATGAGTTAATTTTATGTTGAATTTTTGTCGTTGATTTTCTCCTGAACGATACTGCTTTGACTTGATGAATTTGATAAATAAATAGTTACAATTAGTATGAGGATGAGCGACAAAGAATTTTACGTTTTATTTCAAACTGGAATGAGTCAAAGTAGAGCGCAAAACATTTACATGCATGCCTATCAACTTACGCACGATATCATTGGAGCCTTAGACCCCATCGATGGGGTCCGTGTTACATAATTTATGAACATTCCCTTAATAAAACTCTCAAACTCCCAATGTATTGATTAGTACTTGAATTGAACATCACATTTTTCCCTTGAAGAAGTCAGAAGACTTTGGTGCTGATAATTTTGCCAACGTTATTTTTGAATTGAGAATATTTCCAAAATATTAAATAGCTAAAATATTTCATTACAACTGTGAGATACAAACAAGTCTCACACTTCCCCTCAAAAAGTGAGGCGAGTTCATTTGTTAACGTCAACTGTTTACTCGCCACAGATGGGCCAACTTTTAATTTCTGAACAACTAAATTAATAAATTTAAATAATTTAAGTATAATAACTTCCTCCAATTAATTAAATCATCAAGACTATTATTTGAGTCTAAATTACTAAAAGGTGAGATCATTTGATCAATTATGATATCATGTATCTGGTGAACGTCTATCTGATTTATCACGCTTAAAAAATTCTCACAAACTACAAACTAACGATAAATTTTTAATTACAATTTTTAATCCCTATAAATAAATTCATATTAAATTCGTTTGTTTTTGTTCAAAACTTGAAAGACGATTTTCACAATGAAAAAAATATTAATTATCTCAAATTTCGCAGGGCGACACGATGCAGGTTGAAAGTGACTTATCGACCCAAGAAATGGACGAGGATGTTGTCACCAGTGCTACAATGAATCCTTTGGTAAAAACAAATTATATATATTGAATCATTTTTCAAACTTCAAAGGAAACTTGCAGAATAAAAAATGTTACTGGCAGAATAAAAAAAATGTTAATTTCTTCCCAAATTTTGCAGGGCGACATGGCGCAGGTTGAGAGTTATGACTTACAAATTGACGAAACGAATGTCGCCACCAGTGCACTAATGAATCCTTTGGTAAAGAAATAAAAGTTGTTCTTATTAAAGTAAACTGTGTTTTTCTTAATTAAACTTATCCCTCTCTTCTGCAGTTGTTAAATTTGATTTTCTCCTACTTGGACGCCCCCACCCTGAAGGCCTCGGTGCGACCGGTTTGCACCCTGTGGGCCGATCTAGGCGCTCCCTTCCTCGGGAAAAAGACCACGCTGACGTTCTCGGAACTCATGACATGCGATATGGAGACCCCCAAAGCATTCGGACTGGCCACATTTCACCCAAAATTGGCCAAGAACGTCAAACTCGTCTCGTCCAAGTGTCCCTGCGAATCGCCGGAACGCCTCCCACGAAAATTTACCGCTGCCCGGCCTAAAATTGCGCGCTACTTGGAAGAACTTGAGGTCAAGATCTACTCCTCATTTTTACCCGGGCTGCACAAATTGTGGAGATCAAAATCACATCTTTTCGAAAACCTAACAAAAATTTCCATCACCGTTTTGCTCTCATCTGACGAAAATCAGGGCACGATTCTGACCGCGTCTTATCCAACGATGGCAAACGTTAGAGTGATTTTGATAAAAATGACCAACCAGTACGAAACCGAGCAGGATGAGATGGCAGCCTCCATATGTCAAAAGCTGCTCAATTCTACCCCCAACTTGACCGAGATGGAGGTGGAGGCTAGTTTTTATCTGGATTTCGCCCCCTCCAAGAAACTCTCCAAGCTTACTTATGCGTTTGTCCAATTTTTCGACTGGGACACTGAGGAGCCCCCCGGGGTCATGGAGATTGGCAAAATGGCCAAAATGTTGGAGTCCTGTCGGGAATCTTTGACCGAGTTGAGTCTCTCCCATGTGGGTGAGAAAATTGACGACGAGGAGGACGACGACATGCCGCAGCCGCAGGTAGGGAGAAGTTCTGTCAGAAAGCCTGGATTTTATTTACGAAAAAAAACAGGAGAAAAACAGTTACTTTATTTTTGACGGGTTTTGTACAATTTCGTTAGATAACGAATTTCGATGACGTTCAAATTCCCGATATCGGGAATTTGAACGTCACCGACATCACTCTTAAAAATAATGTTACCATTTTGAAAAGTAAATCTAGTCTGAATTTTATATTCAGTGAACTATACTAAATCCCCAGAGTGGCGTTAACTGGATAAAGAGTAAAGCTTACTCTAGATTTAGTAAAGTTTACTTAATTAATATAAAATTCAGAGTGTATTTATTTTTAAGCAAATGGGTATTTTTTAAAAGGGGTTCCCTTCAAATGTTACAACTCCATTTTTTTAGTTTTGTGAATTAGCAATTTCTTGCAAATTTAAAGATAATCTTAATCTCATTTTGCTTCAAGATAATTTTAATTTCTCTTGTTTTCAGACTTTATCTCTCCCTTCATTCACTAGTTTGACCCGGCTGTCAATCTCTTCCATGGAAGTTTACCGCTTGGGTGATTGTCTGTCCGCGACGCACCTCCCGAATCTGACCCATGTCAGCCTTGCCGGCTGTGTTCAGCTAGATTTCACCCTGTCCGACATTTTTGCTAATTTGCTGCAACCTCACGTCGGAATTACGTCGCTCGACCTGGATGCCGTGTATGACGGGGATGAACACTATGTCGACATTGGCACCGAGATCATCCGTGTTTTCCCCGCCGTGAAAATGTTACAGTTAAAGCTAACCATTTCAGTACACCTGTTGGTTGAAAACTACGACGACATCCGCCTCTTGAAGAAAACCCTGCGAAACTTTGCGCCTTGGGAGCTAACCTCGGCGGTAGTGCAGATACACAAGGTGCGCAGTTCGGGTGTCGTGTTGGGCACGATGCAAGGTTTGAGGCGATGGAAAGGTAAATACTATCCTCTTTCTTAGACGTGTCACCTCATTTGCATAATCTCACTATGGCCATTTTCGGCGATATGGGGTTTCCATGTTGAATAAACTCTCGCGATTGTGCCAAAATATGCAAATGAGGTGACTAGCACAAATAATTCAACTAATTGTACATAAGTGTTGTGATTAAGTCACTCTTCAAAATAATGTTTCACCCTTTTGAAAAGTAAATGCACTGTGAATCCTATATTAATTAAACTATACTAAACCCAGAATAAATTTAACTTGATAGAGAGGTAAGTTTACTGAGGATTTCGAATAATTTATAAAATTCAGAGTGCATTGACTTTTCAAAAAGGTAACATATTGTTAGGAGTGATTAGAAATTATTAAATTATAGATCGATTGCTAATTTTGCTTAGGTTTGGCACATACCGAGGTTCGACTTTACGCAGATAAGCAACCTTTTGTCCTGGGTGAAATCCTTAAAGAGGTTCTTTTGGCGTGCAGGGAGATCAAGCTGTTGAAAATGTTGGGATTTTTGGTAAGCTTACATAATTAATTTGGCGTTTGAATTTTGTGAGGAGTTTGCTGATTTTTGGTTCAAATATATTTACATAGATGAAGAACAGGGATGAATATGAATTTCAAGAATTTATTGAAGAGAACAGTCTACCGATTACTTTTTCGGAGTAAATTTGTGACAAGATGGGACTCCTGTTGTTAATTACTTAAATATACATACAAGCTTTATGAATTTTTGTTAAGTGACGAATGCAATTCTTTGATACGTAAAAAAAACATGTAAAAAATACGCCAAATCTTTAAATAAAATTGTATCTTCGTTTATAACTGTAGCCACCTAACGTACCGCAGTCCAGCCAACAAAAATATGGTCATGGTTTTCATTTCTGGATATCTCATCTTACGAGACATTAACTCATTCGTCTTATAATTATGAATCAGTTTTATTAAATATTTCAAAATCGTGCGAACACCAAGTGCAAAGTGTAATTGACCGGTACATACATAATTAATTATAGCCAAGAAATGATATCATCACAGCAAAAATAAAATACCGACTCTGAGTTAAATTCTAACATGGAGTTGAATAAAAGAATTACAAATCGATAAAAGCTTTACAAGCACGTGTGTCGGTACATACATAAAATTAATTTAACTTCAGTCATCATCAATCCACAACTTTATCCACAACCCATAATTAAAAGATTCCAGACTCAAAATTTCTTAGTAGACATCTCTGCGGTTTTCGAGGATAATACTTGATTTATTGAAAAATTGTTAGCTTTCAGTGACCCACAGTCATCTTCATCAGGCATGTACAAAGATTTTGGAAATCACAATCATTGCTTATTTTTAAAAATATGATAATCTGTTATACATTTTGCTACTTGGTTACTGGACGTAATTTATAAAAAATTTAATAGTGTTGCGCACCATATCGGGTTGATGTTAATGCCTTTGGAAACGTTCATTTTGTTGTCCATTTTCTGTATGTAGAGGGATTCTTTAAATTTGCGAAAGAATTTCCGGTGTTCAGGAACTATGAGACGGAAGGATGTTGTGTCTAATTCGTGATTGTTTTCCAGCATGTGTAGTGCAACAGGAGAAGTTATACTGGCTCTTCTAATATCGTTTTGGTGTTCATTAATTCTTATCAAAAAGTCTCGTTCGGTCTCACCAATGTACACATCTGGACAAGAGTTGCATTTGATTTGGTACACTCCAGCTCTTGGTCTGTTCAGCTTCTGCTTAGCATTACATAAAATTGAACCCAGTTTCGGTCCGGGATAATATCCTATTTCCACGTCCATAGTTTTTCGTAAGTAGGATGCAATTTTTGACGTTGCATCTCCAGCCCACGGAAGAATGATCCTTTTCTGTATGTCAACCGTTTTTTCCCGTTGATCTTGTTGACATTTTATCCGCACCCTGGTCAGACGGTTATTAATAAGAGATGAAGGATAATCATTTTTCTCTAGTATGATTTTGGTAAGTTTGATTTCATCATCAAGGTGTTCCACGTCTGAAAGTCGGATGGCTCTGGTAAGTAGTGTGTCGATGACACCAATCTTGTGAGCACGAGGGTGGAATGACCGGAAATTGAGATATTGGGATGTTTGAGTTGGTTTTCTGTAAATGTAATGGCCTAAAGAAAAGTCATTTTTAGGATAAATTAAAATGTCAAGGAATGGTATTCTTTCATCAATTTCTTCCTCCATTGTGAAATGGATGGATGGATGAAAATTGTTGATCATTTGTAATATTTGGTCTTTTCTCCTTCGTCTGATTATACACAATATGTCATCCACAAAGCGTCTCCAAAAGTAGATGTGGGGGTTGCTTCTGATAAGTGTTAATTCCAGTTTTTGAAGGAAAAACTCTGCCATCACGGGGGAAAGAGGAGACCCCATCGCTGTCCCATGGTTTTGTTTGTAATATTTCTCTTCTAATTGGAAATATGAAGCGGATGTACATAATCTTAGGAGTGATATGATATCTTCCACGGACAGTTTTGTTAATTCCGCGAGTTGTGGATATGATTCCAATCTTTCTTTGATGTAATCTATAGTCTCTGGTATTGGGACCATTGTGAAGAGAGAGGTAACATCGAAAGAAACTTTGATGTCACCTGGTCTTGATTTTAATTTCTTTAGATCCTTGACGAGTTCAGTAGAGTTTTTGATTGAGAATTCATGTTTTGAGGCGACTGGAGTTAGAATATTTGCTAAATATTTGGACAATTTATATGTTGGAGAGCATCTGTAATCCACAATTGGTCTTAACGGGATGTTGCACTTGTGGATTTTGGGAGCACCATAAATTATTGGAGCTCGAGGATTCTTTTCTATTAATTGTGGTAAAATATTTTCGGGCAGGATCTCATTTTCTTTCAAGATTTGACACTTTTCTGCAACGTTTTTCGCATGAAGTGGGGTTGGGTCATGGTTTAGCATGGTGTATGGACCAGACATGATCATTGCAGCCATTTTTTCTCTATACGTTTCTCTGTCCATGATGACCACGCAATTTCCTTTGTCCGCTTTAGTAATACATATTGTCGTGTCTTGAAGTAAGGATCTGATTGAATTATTTATCCAATTTTCCCACTTTGTTGGATTTGTTCTTGTTTAATGTGTTTGGCCATTATTCTTGCTACTCCGGTTCTGATTTTGTTTTTGTCATTATCTGTCAGTTCCATATCCATCATTCGAAGTTCCAGGGTCGCTGCAGTGTCAATCATAGTGTTTCCAACATTTTTTATGGGAAGAGAAAAGTTCAGTCCTAGGTTGAGTAATTTTTCTTCCAATGCAGAAAGAGGCCGGGATGACAAGTTTTTAATTGTTGGTTTCTGGAGTAAATCTTTATTATTTTGATATGCTGTGGCACAGACATTTTCGGCTCTTTTCTCCATAAGTCTATTGAACTTATTTTTCTGCGTGCTGGAAATTTTCAGATGAAGGGAGTTTCTCATATTGTTCATTAAGTTGCATAGCCAGTTCCATAATGTAGGGATTGACTCTCGAATGGTTGTTCTTAATTTCTTCATTTCTGATTGAATTTTATTTTGCTTGGTGTAGTTTACATTGATAAGACAGTTTAATAAGTTTGACTCAGTTCGTTTTTGAAAACTTTGGATCTTATCATGAGGTCCGAATCTTATGGAGAAATCTTTGAGTAGTAGTCCGGTTGGGATAATGTCATATTTTTTGCAACGTCGTAGAAAAATAGTGTTGTTTGTTAAATGGACTTCTTGTTTGTAGAGTGACTCCAATTTCTTGATCTTTCCAATGACTTCTTCACTTGCTTCACCGCGAAGCCTTCTAAGTATATTGTAGAATTTGTTCCATCCTCCGACATAATTATTAGTAGACATCTCTGCGGTTTTCGAGGATAATACTTGATTTATTGAAAAATTGCTAGCTTTCAGTGACCCACAGTCATCTTCATCAGGCATGTACAAAGATTTTGGAAATCACAATCATTGCTTATTTTTAAAAATATGATAATCTGTTATACATTTTGCTACTTGGTTACTGGACGTAATTTATAAAAAATTTCAAAATTTCAAAATTTCAGAAATCAAAATTTCTTTTAAAAATTCACTTCAATAATCAATACAAATATACTTTTCATACTGATCAGGTTCCCTAACAAACATTTCCACCGCCATAGCATAGGTGGACTGTGGATGAAAAATATTACAATAAATGTCGTACGCTTCTTTGATAAATTTATGCGCGAGTGGAAGTGTCTTCTTCCGGTGGGAAGCGAGTCGCCAAGCCAGCCGCAAATATGTCGCCCTCGACAATCCACAAACTCCAGTCTTGTCCAGATCTGCCAACAACCTTTCGAGCTCTTTCACCATCGTGACAGTAGGAACAACTAGATACGTCGGCATTGGATAGAAGCCCAAACAGTCTTCTTTTCTGTACAGCGCCTCAATCGCTTTTCTCAGCGATATGATCAAATTGTCCATGTCGTCGTCACGACAGAAACAATCTGACGGACAGATAATGTTGAATTTGCTTTCCAAGACTCGACGACAATCGGAAAACGTCTTGAAGGTTCCGAGGCGGCGATTTCCGTACATCGTGTCAGGATCAATGATTGACCCGAGGGAGTCATTGTAGCCCAGAATGTTGATAGTTATTTCTTCATCGGGGTTAATACCCCGTTTCGAGTAGACTATCCTCACCTATTTGAATAAACTGATTAATTAAGTTCAATCAATTAATTGAGTTCAATTAATTCGCTAATTTTATACCCTCAAATCTAGCAAAATTTGCGTATTTGCGTTCCCATTACAGTTGTGACCTAAATGCTTCGAACGACCGACTGCCTTCATGATGGTGCATCTGTCCCTGATAATGTCGGCGGAAACGACGAGACCGTGTCCTTGGAAATAGTCCACCATAATGCGGCTAGTCGAGGGGATGAACCGTTTTGCAAAGACGCCCAGACCAAGGCTGACTCCTGATGAGGGGTCAAACTTCTCGCGAAGGACCCAGTCCAAGTCTTCCTCGCCATAGGACAATCCACACCATTTGGAATGACCTTGACTTCTGGTGGCTAAAATGGAAATCAGATTGGCAAATATTAAGGGGCGTTAACTAAACATAGTTCCAAATGTTGTAAATTATTGGCAGATAATTCTTTTAAGCACTAATTTATATACCATCCTTCTTCTCTATTTTCCAATCAATCGCTTGACACTCAGGACTGCAGTATGCCCGCCGACAGCATTTTCCACAGATTTTGACCGCCTTGAGGGGAACGAGGGTGTGGCAAGCTGCGCAGTGACGATCAATATCGGACGACAATACCAAATTAGGGATTGCTTCATCTGAAAGATGATAATTAAAAGAAGTTCGTTTCAGACAGTTATTTGTAAATTGCGTTTTATTAATTATGTACCTTGTCCAGCAGCCGGCAGTCGTTCGTCTGATACAGGGTTTGACGCCATCATGTTAAGTGTTTATTTATATATACTTTGTCGAAAATTGTGAGTTTGAATTTTTTCGAATATGTTAATTATGAATTATTTAAAAAGGGACAAAATGATGCAGCTGTCGTTTAAACAGACCGCTCTGTGCTCTCGGGTTAGGAGAGACCTTTTGCACACAACAACGCTTAAAGTTTTATTGTTTCTAGACTTCAGATAGTTTTTATTATTTCACAAAGAGAATGTGCCATGGATCAAATTAAATCAAATCAGCCTGTTTGGTACAAGTATTAGAAAAGCTTACACAAATTTAGCGTGAGTATCGAAATAGGCCATCAAAACCCAACTGCATGACCAATTAGAATTACATACAACCGAAGAGATATTTCATATCAGCGATCAAACCATAAATATTTTTCGTAAAGTTCCGGCTCCTCGATGAAAAGCTTAGCAGACATAGCATACAAAGATTTGGGATGAAAAATGGCTGAATAAATTTCGTATATATCCTTCACGAATTGTTGGCCTTGTTCGAGCGTCTTCCTCTGCTGGACAGCGAGTCGCCAAGCAAACCGTAAGTAGGTCGCCTTCCCCATTCCAGACATGCTAATTTTTTCCATTTTTCCCAACCATTTCAGCAAATCTTCCAGCATGACGTTGACAATCAACCGGCGTGGATTGCGGTTCAGCTCGATTTCTTTCTTCAACAGAGCAGCCATAGCTTTTCTATTTGCAATGATCAACTTGTCCATTTCGTCGTCACGACAGAAACAATCCGATGGACAGATGATGTTGAATCTGCTCTCCAAAATTCGTCGACAATCTGCAAAGTTCTCGAGGCAACCGTAAAATATGCCCGGCATCGTCTCATGCATGGTGTCTGGATCAACGTGATTTTGCAAATGATCCCCGTACCTCAGTAGATTGATTGTAATTTCTTCATCCGGATGAATATCTCGTCTTGAGTAGACAATCATCACCTATTTAATAAACCACAAAATGAAATATATTAATTAGCGAATTCCATTAAACTGTAAATTACAGTAGATCAATTTTACATTGAAATCGTCAAGACAGTCGTTGCTTGCGTTCGGATAGCAATTGTGAGCCACATGTTTCGAATGGCCGACTAACTCTTTGAGAGCGAAAGTGTCCTTGATAGGGTCACCGGAGGGGGTAAACTTTCGTCCTTGAAAATAGTCCACCATGATGCGAGTTGTCGAGGGGATGAATCGTTTTGCGAAGACGCCCAGACCAAGGCTGGCTCCGGGTCAAACTTCTCGCGAAGGACCCAGTCCAAGTCCTCCTCTCCATAGGACAGTCCACACCAATTGATGTGACCTTGACTCTTTGGAGCTAAAATGGAACAGAGATTTACGTAAAGATTAATGACGATTTTGACCAGCGAAATATAAGCTTGATTATAAAGATGTCGCAAATTGGTCGATATTTATATTATTATAAGTTTAAATCACTATATTAATTCTCACGCTTTCCATCATCCCCATTCTTGATCTTCCAATCAATTTTTTGACATTCACGACTGCAATATGCCCGTCGACCACATTTTCCACACTTTTTGACCTGATCAGAAGGGATGAGTATGGCGCAAGTGGCGCAGTGACGATCCATAGAATCAACTCCTCCTTTACTCTTATCACAATTTCCTGCAAAAAGAAGGATATAATTTCTAAACTTTTTTCGAAATACGGAATGCACATTTCGAAAACTGCTATAAAGAATATTAACGTGGGTCGTGGACGTACGCATACCTTTTCCAGCAGTTAGTTGTTCCTCAGGTACAAGCTTTGACTCCATTTGAAATTATTTTTCAATAATTTGTAACTTCATACAAAACAGTAGTTAAATTTTAAAAATATGGACAATATGGATTCAAAATGATGAAGTTGGAAGTGTGGAGTGTGGAGTGGTATTTATTTACCAAGCGCTTCAAGGACTTCGCTCTTTACACTTTGAAATGAGACGAGAATTCTGATGAAAATGTATGTATGTATGTATTTAGTAAAGCGTGGTTACTGCATTTTGATATTTTGATAATTACAAATATCTCGACATTTATTCATCATTCACATATTTAATTATTTATTACTTCAAAACTTGACCGCAGTATCCAACGCTACAGACATGATAAAAATTCTTCTGAATTTCCAAAAGCTAACACAAATTTTTTGCAAAAATCTTTCCGACAAATTTCTTGTCTCCTTTTTTACGCATGGCAGATAACATTCGAAATATTGACAAATATAACAAAACTTCCCAGTTTTCCATTAGAAGAATTTCCATTTCAATTCAACTTTTAATTATTTATAGAATCAATCCCACAAATTGATGAATGTATTTCTGACGTCGACTAAGGACAGTCAAACCCTTATCAAAGTTAATTAAGCTGTTTCTCATTTCCAAATTTAACTGTTTTTCTTGATTGCATTTTATTTATATCAAACAGCTGAATTTATTTGTCGTAAATTGTCTCAAGTTCATGCGGAATACAAGTATTTTTAGTATTGGCCTAATTTGGTCTCGACCCCAAACCATTAAATTAAGGTAGACTCGTTAAATCCAGTTTAAATACACTCAAAATACTCACTAAGGGACCGTCCATAAATTACGTCATGCGGGAGCGGGGTCCAAGGCGCCAATGATATCGTGCCTATGTGGCATATGTTAAAGGGTGGAGCTGGGGTCTAGAAATTCGTGATTTTTGCGTGACATAATTTATGGATGTTCCCTAACTAACCTTTCCGCACAAGACACCTTTTTTGTAGCTTAAGTTTAACTTAAGCTGCTTAACTCTATCCCAATCCCAGCTAAAGCCTAATTGATATTCCAGATGTAGTGTACCTGCATAATTAGCATATGTACATTTACATGTACATACATACATATCTTCATAAATCTCACTAATTCAGATCAAACTTATGCACATGCTTAGACTTGAAGGATAACGACGCCGATATCGTGTAAGTAATTATAGCTCCCACAAACGTCATTTCCGTCGACCTTTTACACTTGTACAAGTTATACCCTAAAATCCCCCCGTACACGGCAACTGAACGGAGCGAACGTAGCTTTCTTTTCAAGTATTTCTTATCACGACTACCCCTCAAGAAGCACCTCCACTTGGCCTGAAGTACGAGACACTCTTCATACAGATCCACCAACAAGGGCAACAATAATCTGACACATCCTCCAACAAAGAGAGCTGCACCCAGAAAACCGGGAAATACCGAATGCGGAATAAGTCCGTACATATTTAGGGAAATAAAGTTAAACAGGACGCTAAGCCACATCGTAGTAAACATTACGACCGCAACACTTGGAGTGAGATATTCGTCCGATATTTTAAAAATTAACTGCAAGCTGGCATAACCCCGAAGATATTTATCTACAATGACCCTATTTCTAGACGACATGTAGTAAACCCCAGTTTTACTAAGGGTCAAAATACACTCCAGCGCCATGTAAGCGGCCATCACGGGAAAGGAAATAATGATGCAAGACATGCGACAAAATTGATATGTAGGGATGATCAAGGTAAGTCGGAGAAAGAAAATGACAAATTTTGCAAGTAACGGGAATCTCCATCCTTTTGAGATGAAGAGGAAGTACAATTGACTATACGGGTTTAAGTTTGAGCTAATTATGGCGAAAAAGTAAATGCTGAAGGTCTGACTGTAAAGGACGATTATGATCAGGTTAAGCATAATCCCTTTCAAGTCGAAGAATGTGGTATGTTTTTGCTGGATAGTCCGGCCACCTGAAAGAAGATATTGAACTTAAAATGTGTTGGTGCTTATACAATAATATCTGCAAGAATTAGCTTTTTTGCTGATAAATTTCTTCCACGAGTGAAAGACATGCAAGAAAAGCACCATCCATATAATCAAGGAGTTACTAGGTGGCGCCTATTTCTCGCATTTCTTGCACCCTGAATTTGTTACAATTTCTCTATGTAGTAAATGTAGAAATTGTACAATTTCTTGTAGTACATACAGCACAAGAAATATGGAAAAGCTGGAAGAAATTACTTAAGCACTGTGTATGTCGTATCTTATGTAGATACAGAAAACTACCAATATTCCTATTTTTTTAGTAAATATTGAACTTACAAATTTTCTTTGTCAATGCAGACAAACAGTTGAACGCATGACATTTATGCCCCTGAAGGCGAAGAGAGTTTCTAGAACGAGGTCGAACATACCCCCTCCACTCCAACACAGTATTATGACAACCTTTGTTAATTCAAGGTGTGTAAATCCGTACAACTGCGAAATTAGGATTAATAGTAAGCTACCATTTAAAATGGTTAGAAAACCATAAACAGAAACCATCCAGGGAATAAGCTTTCTTGAGATTGGGGTGAAAACTAAAGTTTGCGTTTTCATATCCCATTCCAACGGATTTTTCCAAAAGATACCAAAATATCGGTAGAAACGATCCAACGAATTCCACATCAGTGAGGTAACAACCATTTCGAATTTTTAGGAAACTTTTAAATTAGTGTAGATGGTTTTGAAACGATCGTCTGAAAGGCAATAAACTCAAATATGGCAAATATGATTTCTAGTGAAAGCGAGCACGAAAATATGTCTTTGACCCATTTTTTGCAATTAGTAGAATGGATTTCTTCTGATTTTCAAGTTTAATTATCCTTCTTTACTCGACTTGGTGAGGGTTATGAATCATAACTTATGATGAATAGCTAAGATTTTCGTAGCAAACCTGGGCTCAATTTGAGTGATTTGGTTTGCTTTACGGTTTTTGTTCACATCTGACGACCTTCTCGAATCGGCCATGGCCCTAAATTTTGAAGATATGAAGTCTGAGATACATATGAGCTATCTTTCGCACCCACTAAAATAAAAATATGGGTCAGAATGACCCTCCTTCATGGCCAAGCTACGTAATACGTAGGTCATTTAATACGTCATAATGACGTATTAAATGACCTTCCCTCGTATATGTATCTAATTGCGTCTACCAGATTTTGAACAGTACACTGATTCACCTTCATTTCCACAAATTAAAAATATTAAACTTATTTAAACTAATAATTTTAACTTAACTTTGATACATAGCATATCACATATCCACAGTCTGATAAGCTTGCACTTTCTCCTTTTAATACCGTAATGAACTTATCGATCCTATTGTCAATGAAGATCAGTGTTCAGTACAAACAATTTATGCAGAAGTTGTGTGGTTCCTTCATTTTTTACTTAATAAATATTTGAGTATTTGGCTTATTTTGTTTAATACTTTGACTATTTTTGTTTTAAAATGCATTATTAAAAGGGAATTCATACATGCACATGTCCATACATATGTATGTATGTACGCATAGATAAATACATGATAACACTCGATAACCCACTCTACGCAAAATTTATGGATGGTGTGCATGTTTGATCAAGACAAAGCTCATTAATAATAATGACATGAAACTCGGGGTTCCGTTGTATGATCGAAATGAAATATGCTATATTTAAAATAAATACTTAGCTTGAGTTTCTTATTTCCAGGTACAAACATATTCTTCGCTACTTTTGCATTAGACATGTAGAATTGCTAAGGACAAGCATTTCTATCCTTGTATGTGTATTGTGTATTGAACGTGTTCCTACAAAAAGTCCAAGCTCCAACCATGACATCGTTATACTTCCCCATAATTTTAATTACTTGCATTTCGAACTCATGTTTTTCAAAGAGCACTAATAATTTTGATAATACTTATTTCTTAAATATTCTCAACTTCTTCGATCATACTAACTTTCACTTCGTTCTACATCCTCCACAAAATCAACTTAGCTCTCCATCTGACCAGTATTTTCATAAATTACGAGTTGCTAATCAATACACACCTTTAACCAGAAATATACCATCTTGCAACTTCACCCTTACCGTGACAAGACTTGAAAAATGGGCAAGAATCAAGGCGACATTTCTTGACCTCACGACTCATCATTCATCAGACGATCATCAACTAATGACTTCCTTACTGTGTACCAGCCCGGACTATTTATTCGTTCATTTCGACGGGTCTATGAAGCCAGATTACTACAGAAACTATACGAGATGGACAACCTCTGCAAAATTGATATTTTTCAGCAATTTTCACTCCGTTTTTATTCCACGTGTCGTAGGTGACCTAATTGTTGAAGATGTCACAAGCTCGCTCGGATCGCTAACCGCTATCGGTACAGTTTGGGACTCTCTTAATACAAAAAATTTCCACGGAGCCATCCTGCTTACATCTCGGCCAACGAATAATAACGAATCTTGTGGATACAGTTTGTCACACTTTCACGAAAAAGACTCCCCTAACACGTGCATCTTATTGGTGTCCGGGACAAAATATAATTTCACATATTTGCACTACCTACGAACAAATGAATGGCGAAATAACGACAGTTTTTTGGTCGGCGTAGTCGGATTTATTGCAAGCGGAGAAGTCCTCGTTGATAACGTGGTTCAACTAGTTTTTCTAAAAATAGTTAAAATATATGACTGCGAAATTCATAACGTCGAATTTATAATTGTTTCACAGTTTCCCATTGCAGAAAACAGTATTTGGGGCGTTTTCACCCCATATGAAACTTCCATCTGGGTAGGTCTGCTCCTTTCTTGTGTGAGTATCAGCCTCGTGCTGCAGTTTGACTTCAACAGTAAAATTACACTACAAATAATATTTGTAATTAAGACAGTCAGAACCTATTTTCTCGTCCAATCCATCCTTTTTGGACAATCTATTGCGGATAAGATTATTGCAAATTTTCGAAACAAACACGTCGCCCGACCGCTTTTAGCCATTTGGTTTTTTGCCTGTTACATCATCATGGACAATTTATACCAGGGGAGCATCTACTCGGATTTAACGGTCACACATCCCCCCAAAGTTCCTGTAACGTTTGAGACGCTGATTTACGCTAACTTGACGATTATAACCACCACGCAAGTAATGATACCTTCACCTTATGGTAATTACATGGGGTACTATTCCCTCGTGAAAAGCGACATAATTCCTGATATTATTCAAACTATTCCGTCCAAGGCATACGTCAGATTTATGAAATATGCGAATAGTAAAATAGTTTATATTCCTGGCACAGAAACTGACATTTCCCTGGTGAAAAATATCTCGAATTCCAACCCAATTTGGTTACAACAACAAGACTCCAGTGTAAAACTTATCTCGACTGAGAAGGACTTTGCAATTATAGAAATGCCAGAGTTATTGAATTCTTACCGTGAATCCCTTAGCATTCTGGGGAAGCGGTTAGTCATTAGAAATTTTAATGCTGATGCGGCACTCCGATTCAGCAGCGTTACTGCAGGAGTTGCCATACTTTTGTGGGAGAAGATTAACTTATCGATGAGATATTTATCGCAGGCCGGGATTAGGCAGAAGTGGGATAAGATGCACGGCATGAGGGCAACGTTACAGTTTGTGGGAAAATTTGGAAAGGCAATTTATAAGCAGTATTTGTTAAAATTAAATTCAGATTTTCAAGAGTCGATGCTATTTAGTTCGGTAAATTTGAGTAATGATGACAAGTCGTTAGGTGCGTTGTGGTATGTTTTAGCTTTGTGTGCAGTTGTAATTGCGGTGGCTGTAGTTCTTCTTATGTGGGAAATTTTGTGGTATTGGGTAAAGTTTAATATAAAGTTAAATCATACTTTCCCACTTCAAAAGTCTGAGCATGGTGTAAAGGCTGTCCGGCGAGGACAGGGTGTCGTGCCTACCACCCCCACCCCCACAATGCAGGAGAAAATTGTAAATTTGTAGAATGTCACTTATTTGTCATTCCTATGTAAATTCCGTTTCACCTTACATGGTGTTACACTGTTACCGCCACAGGCAAGGAACATGAGATTCCCATGTTATTTTCGTGTGGCGGTAATACCATGTAAGGTGAAACGGAGTTTAGCTTCTTAAATTCTTACTATATACATACAAGCATAAATCCAAGTCAAGATGACTGCCCATAAAGGTCATTGATCAACTTATTGTGTACATCCTTACATCATTTTTAACTAAATTACAGTCGGTGGTGGGCAAATTGAAACCAACAGTCATCACCGACACAAAATGTTACCTAAGTATGCAATACGTATTTAAATGCTAATACATACATATATGTCGCAGCATATTTTAAAGATTTAATTGCGTAAATTCGCAAAATATTCAAGTGGTTTCGCAGACTATTAAATATATTGATTAATTATTCCCTGAATTCATCTCCAGATTTTAGTTTGTGAAGTTGGTTATGAAACCATTCACGATGCACTAAATAACCTGCATATAAATTCGTATATTATAATGATGATAAGTCATGCGATTATATTGATATTAAAATTCTTACATATTTGCAGTAAATACATGTCTGCATCATTGTACCATCTTGCACTTTTGATGATTCACAGAATATTTAGAGTTCTATCTAATTATCATAATTCGGATAAATTGTAATTCACTGGTTGTTTGACATATCCTTTTAAATAGAAACAGTTGTTTGCATAATCTATTGTATTAAATTTTGTAATAAAAAGCGCCTGGTTGAATCAGTTTCAACCGAATTTATACCACACCTTACAAGGGTCAAGACAAACTTTTTCAAGGTAAGTTAAAAATTTCAAGTAAATTTAGACAAGTTTCTGACAACTGCTTAATTTGTAAATTTCTACAAGAAATAATTCCATTTTTGGAATTAGTTCACAAAAATGTGAAGTCCTTTTGTACTAAAGATTCTAATAAACTGAGTTATCTACCGATTATAGAATTTCGCAGTTTACAAAGTTCAAAACTGGTAAAAACTATAAATGCGGTAACAATGATCATGCAAATATAATTGCAGGAACAAATCATGAAAACCAGCTTGATTTTTGGAATTTTTCTAATTTTTTCCATTCTTGCAACGATGGATGGCGCTCCACAGGGTGATTGTTCCTGCACCCTTCGCTGCGCGGCTTACCACGCGGAAAGGATTCAGTGTCTGTTAGACCAAAACCCACTTTGCTATATTGACACACTCCCGTCCGATTGCGAATGCAACAGATTTGCCGGATAATTTCTAGAGAGATCTAGAGAGATTTCTAGAGAGATTTCACAAGTTTATAATTTTGGCCCTGTAATTTTATCTATGAAATGCATGAATCAGAGCAACTAAACTTCATTAAAACTTTTTTATTTGTCCTTAGTTGTTACAGCTTATTTATATATCCATAATATGTCCGTAAACAATAATTCTCCCTATCATATTTTCCCAAATTAAAAAATATATGTACACCTAACTCAAAACCACATGTATGGAATGGTCATATGTGTCTATGTAAAAACCTTCGTCAGACAATGGTCATGATTACATAAATTGTTTCCAGCCTGTCCAATTTTTCTTTTACATTTTTCCCACAACTCCACAATGGGGATACATACATACCTGTCTACATTCACGAATTATATGTACAACAAGGAAATGCACTTGCCATTATTGTTATTAAAATACACCACCTAAAATCTCATTCTATTCATCACTGTAAAAAAAATTCTGGTCACAACTCTGTCTGGAGGTGGAAGAGAAATAACTATGGCTCCCCATATTGCCTGGATTTTCTTCATTGTCACCCTCACCGCATTTACTTCCGGCTGTGGTGGGACATCTTTGGAGGAAGTGATTCTACAACAGGTCTCAGTTTCTAGGGACGCCGTGCCCACTTTTCGGAACGATTCGCTCCTCGTCCAGCACAAAGACAAGACGAATCTCCACAGCACGTACAGATTTAAGGGGGACGAGGATGGGATTCCTGCCTACGAGCGAAGTGGGGACGACGCCGGGAAAGATGCCATTCTTTTAACGGGAGACGAGGACAAGCTCCCGTTCAAAAAGGGGAAGCGAATTTACGTTGTTTTGCGAAGAAATAAGGCGGGCGGGGCGGACTCGTATTACGGACAGGTGGCTATAATTCGGTGAGTGATTAGTTTTAAAAAATTCCATTATTTTATGAGACACAAATTTACATATTTTGAAATTTTATAACCTTAAAAAACGTGAGAATTTAGATTTACATTCGAACGTAAATTTTGTAAAGTTTTTCATTAATTAATGACAAATTTTCCTCCAGAGATGCCGCACCTCTGGACAAAACTACCTCAACAATCACGGACGCTTCCGGACTGTCCAAAAAGATCGTCGTAGAATGGACCACGTTCGACGAGCACTTCGTCCACGGGCGGCAGCCCTTTCAAAATTTGGCGATATCCTGCGCCTTTAGTGTCATATTGCCCTGCTTCATCAATACCACCAAGACGGAAAAGTACCCCATATTGCCCCCCTTCAGGGAGAAGGAACCTTCCAAAGTAGTGGTCGACGAGTTGGACAAGCTTCTCATAAAAACCAGTGATGGTTCCGATCCCAACGAAAATTACGATTTGTATCTCGACCTAGAAATTAATGCGGTTCTTGGAAGAGGTTTAGTTTCGGGGTGAGTTGATACAGAATTTTGAATTTAAGTAATTATGTACATGGCTGATAATGTTATCTCGTAGGGTAGCCGGCATTATTATGGATACCGCCAGCGCGTTGGTCTGCACGATAACTATGGTGGCCTGTGTGGCCGCGAAGGTTGCCTCCGGTGCGCTTAGTGTCGCGGGTACTGTTGTCGGTGCGGGAGTTTCTTATGTGGCGGATGCTTACTCTGCTACAACGCCAGCTCCAACGAAGAAACGAGGTAAAGTGAGACACGGAATTTAACACACTTTAAACGGACCTCGTAATTTCTGTGAAATCCCGTTCATACATAGAGGCCACTGAAAAAGTGGAAGATCCTCTCCGAAAATATCCCGGATGGAAGACACAATTTGCGGGTAGTAAAGTATCACCCGGAGTGTATTTTTCTCCAGAAATTATGACGGATGGTCCAATATTTTACGGATTTGGAAACTGTCCTGCTTCTGTTAAGATGGGAACAGGGAAAAACTTTTCTAGTTCATCTGAAGCCCTTGATTTCTACCAAAAAGTGCTGCGAACAGATTGTTTGTCACATATGAAACCACTCTTGGAATTAACTTTGACGACTGGAGTGGTGACCTGGGTCAATCCACACTTTGAGTTTAAGGAGGGACATGATTTTCTGTGAGTACTTAACCTACATACTTAAATTGCTGGGAAAATTTTGCTTGTAAACGTACCAAAGATTAGTAAAGACTAAAGGTTATGAGTAAGCGACGCACGTGGGGCGTGTCACAAACTTCGTGACAAAAATAATGCGCAAAATTTAGGAATTTGAATATTTCTCGTTCATTCGATAATGAAATGGGAGAATTATTTACGATATTCGTGCCATGAACTACATATCTAAATTTGATAGATATCGGTTCGTAAACCAGACACTATGATGCAATTGAAGTACATATTTGTACATGAATCCCAAAAGTAAAAATGGCAATTCGTTTTACAATTTTTGATGGTTTCCCAGTCAGCTACTTTTGTTCTTCTAGCAAGGTGAAATCGTCCTTGAAAGTGTGGAAAAAATAAAGATTTTAGAAATGAAAGAATGACCAATGAGCATCTTTCGCATTAGTGACACGCCCTTTAAGTATTTTAGCTGTATATATAAATGACTCGATTTGATACTTAACTTTATAAAATCCCCTCTCGTTAGGACGAAGCCCATCCTCCCCTTAAAAGATTTGTCCGTGCTCACCTCCGCCGCTGAACTCGTCGCGTTTACAACCGTTCACAAATCCGCGCTTCCACCGAGCTGGACACCGACCGCCTTTCTCCCCGCAAACGGAAAGAAACCAATCTCTCCCAGCGTCTCATTCCTGACTCAAGTCTGCTTGAAATACTTGGCCCTCGTGCGACAAAAAGTCCGCCCGCACATGATCCACTTAACTCGACATCTCCTCCACTTGACCAACTCGGCCTTGAAGAAGATTGCCGAGGATGGTCAGAATTTGGAGAAGTGTGTCGATCCGGGATGCGAAAAGGATAAGGAGGTCAATCAAAATGATAAGACCGCTTTAATGGGAATCGTCCAGTTCATTAAGAAAGGATTGGGACCGGTGGACAAGGGGAACGCCACCGAGGGCGAGGTGGTCACCTTGTTTGAATTATTTTTAACGGAAAATGATGAAGGGATTGACCAATTTGTGAAAGCATTTGTGTAAAAATTTAATAAGGTGTCGGTAATTAAAAAATAATAACTGAAATGGAACATATATATTTATTGCTTATTTGGATAAGTGTTTATTAAGGGTGTTGATCAAGCCAAGCGTCTGTATAAGGATACCAGACGCAATACACTAATACATATATATGGATAATTATTAATTAACCTATTAAAGTTTAACTATTAAATCATGTATGAGAATTACTTATTTACTACCTTACACTTACATATTATATAAATCACAATAAGTGAAAAATTGGCAATCACATCACATCATATTTATCTACACCTGCGACAATAACATTTACTCACAACAGCCACATTAGTTTCAAATTAAATCTTTAATACATACATATGTAAATGCAATGATTATTTACTTTGGCTCATTGATAGGAAATTTATGCTCTCGAATAAACGCTTTTAAATTGTCCTTCGTCTCTTCGTCCATCTGCAAAAATTAGCAAAATAAAAACTCGGATATTTTTACATTTTTCATGCCCCTTTCTTGTATGAAAAATGGATGTACCAAAAATCCAGTTATTGCCACGCTTTTAATCGTCCTGCACGACAGGAGGGCGGCTCGCATCTCCTCCAACATTTTAAATTCTGTGTGACGACATAGATGACCCGTAAACTGAAGTGACGCTATCGTCAAATCTACAAATTTACGTTCGTAAATATTTATTATTACGATAATTAATTGTGTGAAATGATAACCTGTCCATCTCCCCATTCCTTCCAATACAGCAATGATCAGTTGCGAACCAAACTCGTCACAGAGAAGTTCATTGGCAGCAAAACTATGTGATTCAATCTCAAAGTCGATCTGCGCGGATGTCAAATCCCAGTCGCCAAAAGATTGCATCATTGAGGTCAAGGCCTCACATTTTTGAGGAAGATTGAGGACAAATTCAGTCTTAAATTTTAATTTCAATTCCTTCACGCCAGAGAAATGAGTGACCAGGATTTGCCCAGCTTAGTGTTCGTCGTAATCTTGGGGAAGTGGGGAGCCAATAAAATCCAGCGACGTTATCCCAGCATGACGCACGTTGTGGTTTTGTAAAAGTTCGGAAATCTTGTATACGGAGGTCAGATTAATGAACGAGATGGAGAAATGCGTCAATTCTGGGAGATTAGTCACGTTCAGCAAGTCTTTAATGATCTCAATGTGGGTCGCATGCAGTTTGAGGTGCGTGAGACTCGGCAAGGGCAAGTTCAACTTAATATAAAATACAGAATGACATTTTTAATCCTGGATAAAAATCTTGAGAATTGTTTTTACCTGTCTGGGGTCTTCATTCCAAGTGAACTTTCCCAAGGTAAAACTTTGCAAAGAATTTTGGCAACTTTCCAACATATCTTCCATCTCAGAGACTTCATATTGCAAATCACGACTACTGGAAGCGCTCAAAATTTTCAGTTTTTCGCATGCCGTCAAGCTCAAGTAGATATTTTCGTCGAGATAGACTTCTTCCAGATCGGGGGCCGAGTTGGCCAGATTTTGGCAGATGGTTGTCATCAAGCCTTTCGCCAAAGGATTTCTACAGTAGGGCGAGATTTTCACGGAGCACATCTTCAGAGTTGGAAGGCGTCCAAATCGTGCAATCTCGAGCGGTGGTGGTTCCTTATCGAGTTGGGGTCCGTTGGCGACGATCGATATGTTTGTAAGGCGTGGGAAGGCATAATTGCTCCAAATTTCTTGTAGGGGTTTAAACGCCTTGATACCGTGGAATTCGAGACTCTCCAACTTGTTGTCAATGTGGGGCAAAATCTTAAAAAAGTTTGTGGGCAGTTTTGGAGAACTCTGGTCTCCATAAAACTCCAATGTTATGTTTTTGGCAAGTTTGTGGTCGAATGGGGCCAACTCTTCATGTTTTCCGCAGTTTGGCGGTTCCGAAAAGTTAATGTGACCAAGTCTCCCAAGATACGTTGCACCCACGGCATCCCACACCTTGCAGACGTGCCGAACTACCTTTAACGTCGTGATGTCCAAGGAGTGGAAGATTTTGTGAAGGATCTGAAATAATTTTTGTACAATTTTTGTACATGTCTTTTATTTTGCACGGATTATTCATGATGGAAAATTATGTATAGATAGTTTTAGTGGAAATTTCACATTGCGAAGAATTGGCCTGCCGTCTTGGCTTAGAGGCTTGACCATCAGTGTCATGACTCAAAAAGCCGAGAATTCGATTCCTCTTGAGTTGTATTATGCAGCAAAAATGTGGAACGAACTGGTATGGAAATACAAATTACTGTTCGGTGCCGGCAGATAATCTGCATAGGATTGTCTGGCCAAATCCTAAGATAGTTTGAATATCTCCTTATTTACATCCTATCCTGTTTCACCGTCCACCCCAATTTTCAATTTCAATAATTACCCCCTTTCCTCTACAGTACCTATCCTAGTAAACCTGACATGCCAGCCCTAACTATACCTTTCCTTGTAGTTGTTGATGTCAGTATCTATCCCTGTCTTGGTATTGGAAACGATGTGGCTCACATATCATATACCGCAGACGTTAAAGATTGAACAGAACAGAACAGAAGTTGTGTATTTATTAACTTTGCAATGTGAAAGTTTATTAATAATTAAATACCTCCCGATTAAGTAAAGCTTTCACCGTCACTTCCACTTGCATGTCTTCCACTTGCATGTCCACCTCCATTCGGATTAAATGCAGATTAAAAATTTATTGCTATTTATTTTATGATAATCCTCTCGTATTTACTAATTAAAACGTATTTAAAATATTATTTCAGCCAAGAACTTTAATAAAACTTTGGATATTTACCAACGTGTCTTGATATTACGAGGGTTAGGCAACAACAGAAATATTCATGCAAGGAGAACTGGACAAGTCAGCGTCCTTTCGAAAGGGGGTATCCAAACAGTCCAAACAGGGGGTATCCAAACAGTGTGGGTTATGCCTCAGTTTGTTCCTTGTCAGCATTTTTAATTTTCTCTAATCTTCATCATTATTGTTTAATTATTTTGGAAAATGCGGATTATGTATCAGGTAAAATCTCCTTTATCGTTGCTAAAAAATTGGAACGAGTGCTCTGCACGTTCCGTCACTTTTTACTTATTTTTAAGGCGGAATATGGAATCGAGTATAATGCTGAGAATAGAATTCTGAGTATCGATAAAGAAAAGGTTCTTAGATAAATACATACATACATGCGAGGTCCTCTTACATACATAATTCTGTATGTACATACGTGGATACATAGTAACTTTAATTGATAATTTACTTTAAGGGGTGAAACACCTTTATGGTTTTGCTGTATGTCTTTCCGTCTGCCACACCGAGTTCGATATTCGACTAATATGCTTACAAATTACACTAATATGCTTGTTGAGACGCCTACATATTACTTACCCGTTGCAACAAAATGGGCAAGAGGTATGTATGCATTTGCAAGAAAAAAAACAAAAATGTGACTGAAAATGGTGAAACTTTACACAAAAATAGGCGCATGTTTTACAGATATTCATGTACATGTCTGGAAGCAAATTGTAAATAAAATTTATACATTGCGACATCTAGTTACCGAATGGACCATGCGTCAAGGATGTGATCAATTTGATCGCGTCAAGAAATTCTACTCCTGATGAGCAAGTGTGACACCGAGTCGCAGAAATCGGTAACCCGGCCCCATATTTTCCGACGTCAATGTTAAGCGTGTGGGGACATGCTGACCGAGGGCAAAAAAATACACCCATCAAGCCCAAAAAGAGTTGACACTTTTTTGATATGATGAAAATAATTTGGATAATTTTCGTATGAATATTTCATCCTCAATTTCTCACATGAGTTTTGAAATTCGGACTGTTTATTCAACATTGAATGCCCGTATCGCCGAAAATGGGTAAATGTTTGTAGTGAAATTTATGTAAATGAGATGTCATATACATATATAAAAAATGTCCTCCATTTACGGACTTGATACGCATGTTCGAATTAATTAGATCCAAATGAGAAAACCGACGGTATGTAGACTAGGTTGACGAGGCCCAGGGGGTATCCTGTCTCCTTCTGTAAAACGGTTCGATTCAGCACCCAATATTTTTTTTTATTTTCAGAATTCATATTATTTCATATTTAAATTACTCCAGATCAGAGCTGGGAATCAATCCGGATTACCCAATGTTAAAGAATAGAGGGATTGGGGATTGGGATTGGCCATTTAAACACATTGACTAATCCGAATTGATTCCCAGCTCTGCTCCAGATATGTACAAACTGCATATGGGCTTTACAAGAAGTTGCAGCAACACATCGAAGTTACACATTATGCCGAAAAAAACATTGCATTTAGAACTATTTAAAACACTGTTTTCAGTAAAATATTTAATAGTGTTGGAGCTGGAAATCGAGTTAAGCAATTTTGAAAACGTTGTCCTATAGTAAATTTATGCAAATTCAACATTTTAGGAACGTTTTGTCCGTGTCTTACACAATGTGACCGAGTTAGCCGAAAAATTACGAGTAAAACTTGTAGTTTCGAATCCCCACTAATTAAATACTCCTCTGATTTGCTTGTGAACCACGCCTCCCGTAAAATGAATGGGTGCACCACTCGCTTCAAAAATGGGTTGAATTCGTTCCACGATTTCCGGTACCTGAATTATTAGAAAACTGGGGAACTTAGACACCAAATGTATGTTGAAAGTTATTTTACTCACCACCAGGCAGCACAAATAGTATATCATAAACTCCTCCCTGCATGGATCTTAGGGCTACTCAAAAAATAGATCCAAAATGTGAACATGCTCGATCAACTTGAAATTCAAAACTTAAGGGTTTACTGACCTTAAAAATTTAGTTAGACTATATTTTCATCGCCATGACCTTTTTTCGACACAATATGACATGACTGGCCAAAATTCATCATCAGTCGATCACCTAATTTTAGCCAGGCAGGTCATATGGTGTCGACAAAAAGATCATGACACTGAAAATAAAATTGAAATAAATTTTTAAGGTCACAAAACTCTTAAATTTTAAATTTTAAGTCGTTCGCCCAATTTTACCCAGTCAGATCATATGGTGTCGAAAAAAGGTCATGGCGATGAAAATGTAGTCTAAGTAAATTTTAAGGTCAGTAAACCTTTAAGTTTTGAATTTCAAGTCGATCGCCCATGGTCACATTTTGGATCCATTTTTTATCCAGGGAGGAGTTAATGATATACTATTTGTGCTGCCTGCTCACCACCCGTCCCGAGATTTCTACGCTCTTAAATCCTTCACTGTGCAAGATGAGATTTTGAATGTAGGGAGAAAAGTCATCCTCGGTCACGTAAACGTCCGAGAAATTGACAGTTTTAGCGCCTGAAATCATTTATTACGTAGGTAATATTGTCAATATGGGACCGTCAATAAATCATGGCACGCAAAAATCTCGAATTCTTAGACCCCCCTCCAGCCCTCACATAGACACGATATCATTGGAGCCATGGACCCCACCCCATCCTCCTCTCCTTTGACATAATTTATGGACGGTCCCTTAAAGTTATGGAAGTTTCGATAGTTAAAATAATTTTTTATGAGCTGACTTTATCACCTTCACATGCCGATATAGCTTCCAGGACTCGAATAAACGTGGAGGTCTGTCCCACGTTTTTCGCGAGAACGTTGCCCCGTTCCAAAGCCCACAGTCGGAACGGTCTCAAGATCCGGCTTAAAGCCGGAATGGAATTAAACTTCATAACGAAATCGAATTCCTTAACCGCCGGAAACAAGGGGATCATTATGCCACTGAATTCCATCTCCCTCTCCTCTCCGAACTCCACGGTCAACGAGAGAGACTGAACTCCTCTGTGGCGCCTCCAGTAAAAAAGATGGGTTATCAAGGGCGATTCCAGATGTCCGGAGTGGAAAGAGAGGGTTTTTAATTTTGGAAAGTGGTCCTCATCAAAAAAGCCATGAAATCGGTACGCGTCTATGGCATAGATGGAGAGCGTGGTTAGTTTTGACATGATGGGAAGCTCCTCAACAGTTATCTGTGATGCGGTACATACATACAAAAAATTCATTTAAAACAATTACAAAACTCATCAACAAAAAAGTCAGAAAGAATGTCAAGACTCGATCCAATCCGTTTTTTGAAGGACATGGTAAATTGTTGGGTCCTGGTGGGCCACGGATCTTTTTGCACTCGATTTGGGCTAAACTATTGCCTGGTATGAATAAAAAGTAGTAAATACTGCATAGTAACAAGTAAAAGCAAAAGCACCCAAAATTAGTAAAAGGTAAAGCTGGAAGCATTTACTTGACTTGGTATGAATAAAACTTTACTTTTACTACAAAGTAAATACTTGTACTTTTTAGCAAGTACTTTATTTTAGTACTTAATTTTATTGCATGGAAACCGAGTAAATTTTCGAAATAAAATTAAAATTTTCGAAATAAAATTAAAATTTTCGAAATAAAATTAAAATTTTCGAAATAAAATTAAAATTTTCGAAATAAAATTAAAATTTTTGAAATAAAGTGAACATTTATTGTATATGCAATTTACGCTAAATGTACGCTTAGGATGCATTCTTAAATTGCGTAACGCTAACGGGGAGGGAGAGGGTTTGGAAGTTCCATTACGGATGGAGAGGGGGGTTTGAGGCAATCGTTATAACTTTTTTGGTAGCCCCAAAATGCAATTTTCAAAAATTGCGTGGTTTTACACGATTTATTTGTGATTATGTGTTTTTTGCGTTCTTTGTTTCTTCTGCTGCTCCAGTTTTATTTAGTAAATACTTTAAAATGTATTATGGAATTTAAAATAAAATGTTTGATTATGAAGTTTTTTTGGAAAATTAAAATTTTCATTGTTACAAAGGGGAAGAGGGTTTTGCGAAAGCGTTACGCAAGCGTTACAACAGGGGTGGGAGATTCAAAGAATAACATTCTAGCGTTGCGTAATTTAATAATCTCCCATTAAGACCGGAACGATTATCGAAAATAACACAATACCACTCGTATTCAACGATTTTTTATCGCCCCCTTTAGGACTTTATTTTTTAATTTGACTGAAACCTCGAAAATCTTGTTCAGCATAACGAAATTAGTGGGTTTAGTGCAATTTTGGGTCTCAAATAATTTTCATGTGGCACAAATTGAGGAAAGTTTGTCAAAAAGGGGGGTTGACATCTCCCTTCGTCCTGTGTGATAAGCGGTTACAGAACGAATGTTTTTTAATAGAACAAGACGGTATTCTTTTAAAATAGAGTTGCGTAATCGCTGCAAATTTTCCATATCTTAAGCTTAATTTATGTTTTAATTTGCTCTAAGTTACATTACATTTAAAAAATTGCGATTGACCCCGATAGGTCAATATATAGCATTTTGGTTACACCAAAAAGCTCAAAATTAATAGGAGATTACATACTGTGCATAGCTTTGCAAAAAATCGTTAATAAAGAACTGGTAACATTTTGCCCCATTTTCTCTTTTGGACATTTGGGGCGTCCAAATTTCGGTGTCCAAAACTGCCTAAAAATTGGCAACTTGGTCATAATACTTTCGAAAATCAATTACAGTATAGAATTGTCAAAAAAACAATCTAAAAATTTAATGAAATGGCTTATAATTTAAAAAAAGTAAACCATGAAGCTCGGGGTATCGCAACTTCACACTTTACTTTGTTTTCGAAGCTTTTACTTGTGTTTATTCATACGAAGCCTGAGCATTTACTTTTTGGTAAGTAAAAGTCATGGAAATTTAAGTAAGTACTTTTGCTAAAAAGTAAAAGTATTTGCTAAATTTTTATTCATACTAAGGTGACCTTTTACTTGAATTTTGTGAAGTAAAAGCATTTACTACTTTTTATTCATAGCACCCATTGTCTTCCTGGCACACCTACTACCCATGTACGTCGAATAAAATAGTAACCCCACTGTGGTGTTCCACAGTTTTTTAACCAAAAATCTCAAAAGTTAATACATAAATAAATTTAAATAATCAAATAAATTGCCCCAAATTTAAAAATTTTGCTTCCCCTATGAGATGATGGATTTGGATTTTTCGTTAATGTTGTGTTCAGAGATTTACAACCGTTTTGGAAATATTGACCCAGAAGTCGTAAAAAAATTAAGATGTCGAAATTGTCGGTTTTTAGCCTACAAAAGTGGTTGGAGGTAACTTTTTTCAACTTTACGTAGTTTACTTATGATTACTCTATCATAACCTTCAAAATTAGAGTTGCATACAGTCAGGTGCAAATCTTTACAGCCACCCTGATTTTCGTTACCAATTCCGGTCGCGTCATCAAAAAATTACCAAATTTGGCTATTATGCGTAGAACACTATCCTTTATAACTATCATACACCATAGAGTCGAAATACGCTGCACACTATCTTTTCGTACTAAATTTAAAAATTATGGGGTGCAAAACTTTACAGCCACCTAGTTTCTATTGCAGAATTCCGCTTTGTTTTTTAGGTTGGGAAGGATTTTGATGAGTTTGCATTTTTAACTAGTTTAGAACAAGTTTTTAAGCCGATCGGCATGCAGTTTGGGATAACTTAATTTTTTCTCCGCATTTATTTCAACATTAGAAGGCAATTATGAGCATTTAATTATGAAGCTAACGGAATATCGGGTCTGAAGTCATCTGACATTCCCTCACACCCGATTTAGTAATAAATAGGTCAGAATTGCTATTTTAGACTAAATCCTCTAAAATTTGGTGAATGTCATGGTAATACAGTGGGGAATGGATGGGTTCGAAGGTGGAAGTACGTGGATGAATCTGGAAATTTACTGCATCAATCAACCAGAATGCCTCACGAATGCAAATTTCAACTGCCTCACTACAAGTAGGTTGCTGGAGATGTTTTGGAACTAACCCCTTCACTCAAAATCACGAAGGAAAGGAAACAAACCCTAATTAACCATTATAGACGACCTAACGATCTGGTGTGAGCTAATGGGCATATGGTTTCGTCCGCCCTGTCTTCTATGAAAATATGAAATACATCTGAATGGAAGCCTTCGATGGTCTCCTTCTATTTTACTCCCATTTCGGTGCGACCCGACTGGTTTTCAGTGGGACAGACCAGTCGTGGTTTATGTAAGGATTTGATTGTCGCCGGCAATATATACTACACGGAAGGTGAATGTTTCTCGTGGTACAATGGACCCGGAAAGTGGTAACAAAGTTTGCTAAGATCAAACTGTGGCTAACCAAGCCAGATTGGGCGAAGGAAACTCGTTTTGCAACAATATAATGCAATTTTATTTTTCGAAGAATGACGAAAAACCGTTCAATGACAATAAAACCCAGCCCCGGGGCAGTCTAGGAACGGCGCCAGACCTCAATTCAGCCCAAAAGCATTGAGGGGTATTGCTAAGAAAATATAAACACACGTTGAGCTCAACCGACGCTGAGAACCACATGAAACAAGAAATTTTTTGGTGTATGGCGACAGTGTGGAAAAATGTGTGCTGACTTCATGCTGAATTGAATCTGTAGAATTACCCTAACAGAACCTGAAGCCGTATTTCATGCGTTTTTTGTACGTTGACGCGTATTTAGTCCGTAAAATATTTTTCAAATAATTTTAGTTAGTTTTACTTGCATTAAACACAAGAGAAATCCTCAGCATTTTATGAACAAGTAATACGAAGGTAATAGAAGTGGTTTACGTCACAGTAAAACATGCGTATTCATGGCTGATAAAACTCATTTAATATATGTGTAAAATCCTTGCGTATTTATGCACCTCGTAATACATGCGTAAACAGCACTTTATTTTTTAGTGAGACAAAATAACTAAAGAGGGAATATTTGAAATAAGACGAGTGCGTGGTCCTTGCATTCACTATTAAAATGTTTTCCGTCGTAAACTTTAAGTTGGACCGTTCGGTGCAATTAGTGCCATCAAGCTGGATAAGTGCTGATAAGCGCCTTTGTTCTTGGCCACCTGGCCCAAGTAGTAACGTCACATCATTAATAAAGAGAGTTGAGAAGCCAAAAAAGTCCTGGCCAAAGTTGGATGTCACATGTTGGAAAACTGCAGGTAATTATACAAATTATATTATTTTTAATTTATTTATACTACTTTAAATTAAAATATTATAATTTTATTGTGCATCTAAAGATACATTTCTAGAAGGACGACAATTGGAAGATGCTGCCCGATTTACTGGTGACCTGGACACTTCTGACGCAGAGGGCGGGGAAGAAAATAATCCTCCCAAAATCCTACGATTATCTCTTATGACCGACGCCAACCAAGAACAAGGCGAGGAAGTGTCGCAAATTGGTGTTACAGACGACGGTTCAAGTAAGTTGAAAAATAGTTCACCTTGAGTCTAGCAGTTGTCATTTATCAATGTCAAGGTACAATGATTATCATTAGACGTCATATTAAGTCCCTGCTTAACATTTTCAGGTCTTGTAGCTGTGGGAGGAAATGTGTTCCGACTCCAGCTCTTTAATGGAGAGGAAATGACTACTGGAAGTCGCTCACAGATTGACCCGAATTCCGACAATCCATGTGGAACAGGAGGTGATCTGGTTGTCCAACCTGAAGGCGGTAACATTAGCCATGACGGACAACAGAATGACAACGCCGGGTCGTCGGGCTCAACCAGAATAATCCCAAATTTAGATGCCATTTGTATGAGACAGTTAGGTTAGTAAATCAGAATTCCTGTTTTTACACAAAATGGGTCGAAAATATTTTATCTTGATTTTTGTGGCAGCTTTAGAGGAAACGATTGCAAAAGAGTTATCATCAATTAAAGAGGATATTCGGACTATCTTGATTAAAATTTAGATATAGAAAATATATTATTGGCACAAAAATGGGAAATAACTGTTTTTTATTAAAAAATAATGACCTTGTTATTGTCAATAGAATATATAAGGAGAATTGCAAAGTTATGATTGAATGTAAAAAATTCACAACAAGAACTGCAGTTAATAATTATCCTATTAATACCTCTATTTTAAAAATATTTAATGTGTCATTAAGAAATATATCCAGGTGTACGAATAATGTAGAAAATATTTGTCAGAAATGTGTCCTAATTCCAGTAAAAAGTAATTCTATAGATGAGTATTTTTGTATTCCTATGTTGTGAATAATTAAAAACGTGGAATATTATTTAAATTTATGTCGTAACTCGTGTTCTTTATTAATGAAACGCATGTAAACCATGTAAATTAAGCATTCGTAAAACTGCCGTAATTGCCGCATAATTACGTTAGTTTTCAGGGTGCATAAAGGCTTCATAATACCTGTCCATATTACGCTCAATTTTAGCTTTCATAAACGCCCCGTAATACGTGCGCATATTAGGTGTGTATTTAGGTAGGGAAAATGCGAGTTTTGCATGCGTTTTTAGGATTCGCGTATTTAGTTTGTCCCGCTCTGCCAAACCATACTATGGAAAACGGATTCGTTTTCCAGACGGTTTACTAGAAAAATACTGATTTGGTTCTGTTAGGGTAACTCGAAGAATTGAAGTATAACGAAGTTCTTTATATCAAACCTACGTGTTGCAATCGGTCACAAACTGATAAATGTATTTAAAAGCCAAATTTTCCAGGTGGCCGTAAAGTTTTGCACCACCTGTTTTTTACATTTAGGAGGAAAAAAGTAGTGTGCGGTGTATTTCGACTTAATGGCTCCTGTCAAGTGTGTAGGATAGTGTTCCACACATTATAGCCAAATCTGGTAATTTATTGATGGCGCGATCAAAATTTATGACGATAGCGAGGGTGGCTGTAAAGATTTGCACCTGACTGTAGTACCTACACGAGGAGACGATTTGGTGGCAACTTTGCTGAGAGTATACCGTAAAAACTCAAATAGTAGCCGGGGGCTACTATTTACAAAATTGGTGTCTGGGACCCGGCTACTATTTGAGCAAGGCTACTATTTGGGCAGGGTCACTATTTATAAAATGACGGAAAGATGCACGGCTAATATTTGCACACAGCTATTAAATTTTGTTTCCAGAATCAAGCTCATATTAAATTTTAATAACAGCACCAATTTCTCCCCTAGAATCCCAGTCTATGACAATTCTATTGCTTAAACCTGCTTTTAATCAATTTCTTCGATGAGCCGAATTTCGTGTTCACTTCGATTTTTTGTATGTAACTGCGATTAAATTGAATTATAGTTGAATTACTTACATGACCTGGCTAGGAGATGTGTGGTTAAGTCGATGCACGGCTATAATTCGTATAAGGCTATTTGGGCAGGGCTACTATTTGGGCAGGGCCACTATTTGAGCAGGGCTACTATTTATAAAATTCTGAAAAAACGCAGGGCTACTATTTGAGCACGGCTACTATTTGAGTTTTTACGGTATTTCCAGGTTTGCATGTTAAACATGAATTTCATAACTGTAACAGTCCAAGTCAATGATAACGGTTAAAATTACATGCCGAAATATTAAATTAGTTTTTCTCTAATATATAATTATAGGAATTCTGGTTCAACCTGCCCTACAAAAACCCACAAAAACCCCAAAAATCCCGGAAAAACCCCCGGGGTTGTGATTTTCTACAAAAACCTCTGGGTCTACCGAACCCTGTTCAAGAGGATAACACTATTTTTAAAAGTGTGCTTATACATACATGTTCACATTAAATCCTTACCTCCCCCATGGAACCATACTGAGGCAACCAATTTCCCAATTCCAGCTCAATTAAGGAATCCTTCACCTGTCCCAGCATCTTGGTCACATGGCTCAAATAGGCGTTACCAAAATTCACATGGTGTGGTATCAATCTAAATTTCAGCACTTTGAGATTTTTGCACCCCTCCAAATTTGGATAAAAAAACGCCATGGCGTCCAAAGTGGTCAAATTGGGGGCAGAATCGATCCAGATTTGGAGTAGGGCCTGAATGTCGGGAGATCTCGGGGTTTCCCGAAAGCTTGAATGAATTATGCACTTCACCGAGGTCAAACCGGGTTGCGGCGGGAGTTTTTGTAACGCCTCGGCGGGAATTGTGTATAACGTAATTTGGTAACAGAGGATGGTAATGTTTTGAATCTTCGTGGACCCCAACGCCCTAAATCCTTCCAGCCAAACGGGGACAAGTTCGTTCCGCATGGAGACAAAATGAATTTCTCGAATTAATTGAGACACTTTAGTTAATTCTGAAAACGCTTTTTTGAAAAATTCAGCATTCTTTTCGAGCGAGGTAATGGGCTTGTAGCAATCAACCCACATGTGGACACGTCGCATCAGTTTGTCGTTGACGTGGGACACCTCACCGAAGTTGGGTTCGGAAAAAAGCTTGTTGAAGCCAAGAAGGGTCCGTTTTCCTAGAAAAGTTGCGCCCACGTCGGCCCAGTCTTGACAGACGAGACGAGACGTTTTCAAATCAGGGACGTCGAGCTTGGCGAAGATGACGTCGAGAATCTGGAAGAAAATTCAACCTTGTTGAATTAAGTTGGCGGGTCAATGAATGGGATGTAATTAACGACCCCCCTACACTCTTAGAAATAATTTTACTTTTTTGAAAAGCAAGTGCACTTTTTACTCCATATGAAGTAAGGTTTACTCCGTATCAAGTAAGCGTTACTCTGGATTTAGTAAACTTGACTTCATATGGAGTAAAAAGTGCACTTGCTTTTCAAAAAAGTAAAATTATTTCTAAGTGTGTAAGCTTAAATTTTTTGACCGGAAAAATTATTTAAATTAAGTATAATTACACATATTTAGATAGGGCTAGTCACGTATAATCAAAATAATTTAAATATTAGTGAATGACAAAGCTTATTGGAGGTGTCATCTACTACCGACGTATTAATCAAATGGTTACAAACGCTTGCAAAAATTAAGGTGTGAAACTTGTGTGTGATACGTCGAAATCATCTTTGAGGTAAAAATTATGGTGACCGTTGAATTAGGGGTTTCAAGGTTAAATTTCGCATTAAATTGACTAACATAAACAAACTAATCTTAATGTTAATGCATTTTGTACCCTTGTGTAACCTTTGAGCATTTTATTAGGGGGGTTCGTTTGACATTTAGAGGGGTAAAAAATGAATTACGTGGGGGCAAAAATAAATGGGGGTTCATTTCTACAATTTAGGGGGCAAAAACCAAAATATTAGGGGGGTCATTAATTTAGTCCCTCAATGAATTGCGTAGTTGATGAATGTTTGTAGGTTGTTAACCTCTTTCGGACGAAATATAAATACAAATACACATTTTTTGTAGTATTTTGTTTTCTTTAGAGGATGAAATTCACACATCTGTGTATTTAACAAATTATTTCACACTGAGAACGAAATGCACTAATGTGTATAAATAATTAAATATAAAAATTTCTAAAAAAAATAAGAGCATTTCTTTCATTTCTTAAAAAAACTGCAAAACTGGGGGGTAGAAGGTTGATTTGTTTGAAATTTATCTTTTCAGGTATTATAGTTAGCCAAAAATACATCCAACCAATCTTAAAAAGTGAATTTTTCGTCGAAAAACTCAGTGAGACTTATTGAAACGAATTTTCCGGAAATCATTAAAATTCTACAGTGTGTCCACTTAAAAACGAGTCCACTTTTGGGGGGGGGTAATAAAAGTGATTTTATTTGTACTAAAATTTTTTTTAACATAAATCCTTTTGGTATACAATACCTTAGTATTTAGTGATGCCTCCACACGCAATTTGCATATCTCTAATTCGTTTAGGGAAACTCTGCGTCAGATTTTCCAAAACAGTAACCGAAATTTCCTTCCATTTTTTTTGGAAGCGTCGAATTAAAGAAGAACGGGTTCGTGGAATTGGCTGCTCATACGCGCTATTCTTGAGATAGGGCCACAGATTCTCGATTGGGTTCAAGTCCGGGCTATTTCCTGGCCAAGTCCCCTTCCCCCAGACTGTTGAAATGTGCTCCCCTAGGAGGCGCATGCTCTCTTTTGCAGTGTGAGCTGGTGCCCCATCCTGCATGAAAGTTATTTTTTTCTTACTTGGAAAAAGTAGCTTATTGTCCATGGCTTCGAAGTAAGTAGGAAGAATTTTGTCACGGTAATAGGCTCCGTTTACATTTTGACCACTCGGAATGATGTGCAAACGAGAGACGCCCCTCGAACAGTACCCAGCAGCAACCATAATCTGAAGACTTTTTTTCGGTGTAGATGTTGCTGGAACCTCCGTTCTTTTTTCTGTCCTGTACCTTGTGTTCTGAGGATTCCCCCGAGGGTGAAGATAAATCCAAGTTTCATCGGTAAATAGTATATGTCGACGTTTTTCTTCACCCCTTTCACCCTCTGTCAAATAGCCGTTTTCGTCCAAAAAGTTACCAAACTTTAACCTATCTTCAATATTTTTGGCAGACAAAAGTGGTTTTTTAGATCTCTTGAAAGCTTTATTTCCCCATGTGGTGGTTTTTAGATGATTTTGAATGGTAGATTTGCTAATCTTTTTATCCATCCGTTTGAATCGATTTGTGAGATTGATGGCGGCCGCACATTTTCGAGTGGAACTGCCAGTTTTTCGGTACATTCTAGTTTTAATCATATTTTTAGTGGTAGGTGACAGTATGGTGGGTTGTCCAGGCCTTTTTTTGTCAGCTGTTGACTCTCGGTTTTTCCAACGCTGGACAGTACTTCTTGCAACTTTGATTTTTTCGGAAATTTCTCTCTCGGAGTATCCCTCCTCCAATAGTGTTTGAATTTCTATTCTTTTCCGTATTCTGTTATATAAATACTTGGTATACATTTTGTAAAAAAATCACCTGTGTAAATAAACAAAGAAAAAAGTTATGCCAATTTGTATTACCTAGTGCTCATGGTAGTTTGGTGGACTCGTTTTTAAGTGGACACACTGTATTTAATTGATTACAATCATGTGTACTATATGTACAGTATGTAGCAAAAGTATAGCTACGATGACATATTTTTTATCTCGACATGATGCCGTAATATTTCAACTTTGAAACTCCGTACAAAAATGTCAAAACTATCTGCCGACAATTTCCTCGTCGCCGATTTTTAATGTCGCAGATAGGTCAAAGGTCAGGATTATTTTTCTAAACAAATTTGAGGCGTCGAAAAAAAAACTTCGTGGATAATTTTTTTTGAACTTTTCAATATTTTTTACTGGATGCGGCGTGCGTTTTGAAGAATAATGAGCTTTGGTCGGACCGTGTACGATTTTTTTGGCGCCCACAGTAATTTTTTGCCCAGGACAGGTTGGAGGTCTAAAATCGCCGCCTTGGCGAAAATTAAAAAACTGAAATATACGTTTGCATATAGAGGGTCCGGTTATGCAAACGTATATTTCAGTTTTTTAATTTTCGCCAAGGCGGCGATTTTAGACCTCCAACCTGTCCTGGGCAAAAAATTACTGTGGGCGCCAAAAAAATCGTACACGGTCCGACCAAAGCTCATTATTCTTCAAAACGCACGCCGCATCCAGTAAAAAATATTGAAAAGTTCAAAAAAAATTATCCACGAAGTTTTTTTTTCGACGCCTCAAATTTGTTTAGAAAAATAATCCTGACCTTTGACCTATCTGCGACATTAAAAATCGGCGACGAGGAAATTGTCGGCAGATAGTTTTGACATTTTTGTACGGAGTTTCAAAGTTGAAATATTACGGCATCATGTCGAGATAAAAAATATGTCATCGTAGCTATACTTTTGTTACATACTGTATATATATATATGTATTTAGTTATGAAACATGGCACCAGAGAGACATTTTATAACACAAATCAGTAATAATTAAATGAATGAAGTTAACTGACCAACGTATTCCTGAAAATTTTCGACGAAGCGTCATCAGCGCTGACACCACTTACATTTTTCGAGTCTGCAACTACATGAACGGAGTGAATTTAGAAAATTGATGTCTCTCGCAATAAAGAAAAGTTTACTTTTTGGGAGAAGTATATTAATTGCTGCATTTACTAAAATTTGGAATACTCATCTCCTCTTGTGAAGTAGTTAGCCGTAATGGCACGTTGTGTCGATTTTTGTCGCCAAAATTCTGCATGTTGTCGGCAATTGTGAGTGCTTCGTTCGAGTCTAGAAATAACAGTGTCCATAAATATAAAATTTGCATCTAATATCAAATTCTTAATTAAAAATGCACATTTAAATACATGCGATGATTGAGCGGTAAAAACTTAAAAGATTTGTTAATTGGTTAAGCAAATAGATAGGAAATCCCTTATTTACCTAAACTAAACTGTGTACAAGGATTGAAGATGACAATGACTGCGTGCTTTTAGCTGCTGTCGATTTTACCCTGCACCGTAAAATATGAAATGCACATTAAATATTTATGGAGGGTATTACTTCGTATCCTTTGGCATAAATTAAGTTACGAAAGGAAAAGTATCGGCCAAGCTTGGTAACAATCGTACCCACCGTGATGCGATTTTTGACGATAAGATCTTATCACGCTTACAAAATACCTTAACTTATTTTACGATACGAAGAATACTAAGGATACGAAGAAATAATTAATACCCTCATTCCTTATTTGCACACAAACACATATTTACCTAGGCACTTGGTGGCACTAATTGAAATGCAATTTGAAAATACTGTTTCGAATAGATGAACCAATTTAGTAGCTTTTTATTTATTTTAGACACACACGCACACACACACAAATACATTTGTCTTCATTAGGAAAGGGTTAAGAAAGGACAAAAAAATGTTTGTCTATGCAAATAGAACTGTCCCTTTCTATTTAATGGGACATTCAAGCATTGTGTGGCTTGCACCTCCTCAGTTTATCTGCTCGCCAGCATCTTGGCTTTTCTCGAACACTTGTGTTCGTACTACATCTTTATTTCCTTCTACAATTGCGATCCCCAGATAAGATTACATTTAAAAAATGGTGCCATGTGCTTTGCATGCTGTGTCACATTTTACTTATTTTTAGGCCGGAATTTGGCCTAAGGTTTAAAGATAAGAATAGAATACTGAGGATCAGTTTTGGCCAAGAAAGGGTTCATTTAACTGTAATATGCAAGTAACGTCATCGTTACTACGTACAACGTATGTACAGATATACAGACATGGACATATATCTGTACATATGTACATACATATGAAAATGTACCTATTATAAACATATGCATATATACATATGTATTTACATATATACATTCTGTATATACTGGTAAGGTGTCAAATTGACCCCATCAGATTGACCCGCGACAGATTGGTCTGGTCATATTGACCCCAGATCATATTAACTGGGGACTGGGGGTTGACATGCGGGGCAGGTCGACTTAGAGATTAAGTCCAATCGGATCAATTTTGTATATACATAGGTACGTACATTTGCACGTATATTTACTGAGGTAAAACTAAGTTTTTTTGGATAGAAAAAATGTTAAAATGTTAAAATGTCTCAGTTTTACATCGCCAGGACTCAGATTTCTCTGCTTTTCAGCCTCAGATGGCGACTTCTTGCCATAATTTCGTAGCAAGTTGTCTCATCCCCACAGAGAACGGACTCTGCTAGGGGTTGTGCACAGTGACATTGCCATTCCGTATGGCTGGGCTCACCCTGTCACGAGACAGCACCTACCCCGTACTAACACCGAGCCGAGTAGGATTAGCAATAGCTTCCCGGCCAGAGGAATCGAACGTGTGACTGCGATAGCGGAAAATGCACAAGGACTATTCTTAGGTACCTATCACCACAAAATTTATCATTTGTCACACAGAACTGCATAATGTTGTCAAAACAGCCATTTTTCTTGATATGTAACAACAAATAAAACAACACCCCATTCTTGACATGCAATTGATTGTACCAATACTTGAAGAAGTTAAGTAATCCAGATATCAAATGTAAGGGCGGGACATAATTGATTTCTGACATTTTTGAGCCATACATAACTACATAAATACTTGCATAATTTGGTATGGTCATTCCTAAGTGTTCACTTAACCTTTTAAGCATTTTGACCATGTATGTCATGGCGAACAATTTTACACGAAGTGCCGGACGAAAACACAACAATTAAAAAGATCCGTCCTTAGTTACATATATCAATTTTGTACGAAATTTATTAAGTAATTATTGTCGACTTTTAATCACATCGCAACGTTAAAATATTCGGATTACATCCAAAGACTGACTTTTTCTCGAGTCGTGATTTTTAGCCCGAACCAGGGCTTATGTAATTGTCATGTCAGTCGAACGAGTTAACCAATTTTGACCAAATTTGGTGCAGACATGTATCTGGGCAATGCAACGACCGAGTTAGAAGATGGGTTCGATCAGAAAAGTTTTGAACCGGTGGGGGTCATATAAGTGGGTAGGGTATTTTGCACCAAAATTTCAAAATTGTTGTAGAGAGCTGAAATTTGATACAGAGGTTGCTAATGGTTCCTAATAGAAAAAAATAACTTCAGGTTGGAAAAATTTTAATCTTGAGGGACCCTGTGGGGTGACCCATACTGATTTTTAGAAATTACTTTAAAAAGATGAAATCCGGCACAATGGTACTTAATGGCTTCTAATTAAAGAATATGAAGTTAAAAGTGAGTAAAGTGCAACCAGAGTGACCCTATGGGGTGACCTATACTGATTTTTCAAAATCATTATATCGAGCTGAAATTTGATATGGAGGCTGAAAACCACTGCTGGATAGCACATACATACAGCTTAGAGCTTCAGGATGTTAAAGAAGCCCACTGGTCATGGTGGTCAAGACACATGATCTGTAACTTGCTCAAAAATTTGGGACCAAATAATAGAAACTATCTAACAAACTTTTAACCATCCACAACACGGAAGTTGGGGATATTATGCTGGTCAATTCGGAAAAAAATTTAGAAGCGGGCTCTGACTTATTGAGTCAGGGACTATGTCCCTGACTCGGGCTATATGGAGTCTGCACTGTAGGTTTTATCTATTAGGAGCCATTAGCAACCTCTGTGCCAAATTTCAGCTTTCTACGACAATTTTGAAATTTTGGTGCATAAGACCCCACCCACTCAGATGACCCCCACCGGGTAACCAGTCAACCGATTTCACCCATCTTCGAACTCGATTCCTAACTTTGTCCAATATGCACATGGTAAAAATTTCAAGTCGGTAGCTTGTGTTTAAAGAGAGTTATCCTGTTTACCGACGGACGGACGGACGGACATGACGGTTCCATAAGCCCTGACTCGGGCTAAAAAGCTGTGGAAATTATTATTTTCGACTTCCATGTATGTCATGGTCAAAGTATTTTCTTGCAAAAACAATCGCCATGACTTTGATGGTATTGGTCCTGCAATGCAAATTTTTGCGACCATGACTAACATGGTTTTGGTCTTTCGATGTGTAAAAAATATGACATGAACACCATGGTTTAGGAAACTTGGTGTAAAATTTTTCTCCATGACATTCATGGTCAAAGTTCATTCCCCATTTTCGACTATAAAATGTAAATGCTTAAAAGGTTAATAAAGAACCACGTAGTCATTTTATCCTTAGAATCCACTAATGCCATTTGTTCGGAATATTTATTCCGTTCAAGTTCTTAAAATGGTGAGGACTAAAGTACTACCTTTTTCTGAATTTCTTCCCAACTCTTATCTCCCAATAATTAGTTGGCTTTCGAAATGGATAAACCGCTCGTACTCGGTTCCCATAAATTGTGAAAGCCATTGTTTGACTTTCACCATAGTTTCCGGGTTTCAGTTTCAAACGGTGCTTCACTACTTTACCTTATGCTTCACGTTTGCGTACATGATAACCTTTTCGCTTTGGCTGTATTATTTGGATTCGGTGGGTCACAATGAAAATCTTCCGATTTGGGAGAAAGTTCTGACATTTTACTATCTGACGTGTTTCGTTACACTTTGTGGGCTTCAATTTTTACTTCATTTTCGTGTCTACGAGTTAATCTGGTTGCTCAGGACGGCAGTGTGGATAGAGAAGAGATGCATCAAAAAAGGTTTATAAATTCACGGAGTTATTGGTACCTTGCAAAACCCGTAAAATTGTGTAAAATAATTTTATAAATTTTCACAAAACAAAGAGAATTCCAGGAAGTTTGCAAAAATTTGCGAGCTAATCTTCCTTAGAAATATTTGAAGAATTTTGTACCAGTTTACAGAAATTACGGATTTTATAATGCGACCAATGCCTGCGCTAATTGCTGAACTCTCTTTTTTCAGGGGTTTCGAACTATGTGTCACCGAACATTCTGATTGCTTTCGCCCTCACAATGTTTTCATTCCTTGCGGTGCCTGCGATGTGCGGGATTCTTGGGGTTTACAGGCCGTGTTCGCCTCCGTCGATTATTCCATTATTTTTTGGATCATGTAAAAACGATCATTTGCACGGATTCCATGTAGCCACGGGGATTGCGTTCCGTTTATTCAATGGGGTGTGTCAAACCTGCTTGTTTTTCATCCTTTCCGCTGTCGTGGTAATCACACTGGGACAAGTCATAGTCTATCCGTCCGTAACGGTGGAGCTGTTGGTCCAAGGAATTCAAAGGTACCTATGCACGAATAAAATATGCAAATATTTAGATATGCAGAAGTCTTATCTTATGTTAAAAATCTGGTATAGTCCCGTAGGTTTAGGTACTTATTTATTTGTATTGAAGTTGCTACCGCTTTGTATTAAAATTTTTATGCCATGCCCGGGTATGGGCATGGCATAAAACTTTTGTACTGGTATGACAAAATACCGAGCTATTACTACAACGTATTAATTATCAATACTGGATACTTTGGTTGAGTCATATCTACATGCATACCGCTCTAAATGATTTTAATACTCGATTGCTAAGAGTTTATGAAATCGTTGAAATGTCTCAATTTTAAAGTTTTTATCAATCTTGGGTTTCAAAATGAGCGTAAATCGTACAATATTTTGTAATTTAGCGCTCAAATTTTGCTTTGCAGGGAAGTTATTCTCTCAACTTTGACACGTGGAAATATGAACGTTCTGCATCAATACCGAGTCGCACAAGTTACCGAAAATCTTGTAAATTCAGTTTTGATCGAACCATTCTTCCCAGTTTTCCTATCTTTCATCATGATCGGGCAGATTTCCTCGCTCTACATAATTATTACGTCATGGAGTCATGTGTCTGCCGGGTTGATGCTGCTATTCGTACTTTTGGTTGTCGACTTTTTCAGTATTATTCATATGTTTCTCAACTCGCTGAGCTACTCCCATGTGGCGTCGGCGAGATTAATAAAAACTGTGAAGAGATCGAAAAAGTGGGGGAATATGGGATGCAGAAAATTTCTTAGTTTGTGTCCCCCCTTAAAAGTGGGGATTGGAGATGGCAAATTTTACGACAAATTGACTTCTTTAACAATTTGGCAGTTTTGTTTAGACAGGGTGATAAATTTGTTAATTATTAAGTGAATATGAGGTGAAATGTTGCCAAAGATACACATATCTGTCCACACTGAAATAAGCCTCGAAAGCAATGTAAAAGGATAGGATGCTGAATTTAAAATAAAAAAAATTTAATTCTTTACTTATTTTATTGGTATACCACCAATTACAACAATGTATTGGTAGCACGGGAATTTTACATAGTGGCAAAATGCTTGTTTTTTTATTCTGTCATGAAATCTTATCAGTGATGAATACAGATATGTATAAACATCACGGTAGTTAAAAATTACTAATTTGTGAATTATATAAAACATTATAAAATAGGATATTAAGTTGTGTTAGATATGTATGTTTTAAATAAGTGTATACCCGTTGCATTTGAAATTTGACTTTGAAATTTTTAATTGCCGAAGTGTTAGAAGAATGCAGGAATGTTTAAAGTCCAGAAGGTTGCGAGATAATGAGAATTACTTCGTGTGAATGTGTCACTTCAAGTGGTCGACTGGTATTAGAAGGGTTAAATATGGAAAAGGGTTGAAGTCGACGGTTTATTTAATGGTGATGTTGTATGGTAATTACTGTGAAAAAAATTCCTGGATTGTTTTTTTTTAATTTGTGTCGAGGAAAAACAAAGTAATTTGTCAATCATTTACATTTATTAGTATGAATAATTAATAACCATGAAGTTGTACTATATACCGACTCTGTAGTACATTATTTAAAGAAATAATTATGTATACATTATGAAATTTGATTTGGTTACACGTGTTAAAAAGCTCCCAGGAGGAAATTAACATAGAAAATTTATACAGTACATTTTTCAAATATGAAAAACTAGCGTATAAGCCCGTCTCCCGCCGGGCGAGAGCGTATTTGATTTTCGTGAAAATTAAGTCGAATTATTCATAATTCCAGCGAATCATTTTTTTTACTATAAAATTAGCTAGAAATGCATGTTGGCGAGGGAAGTGAAACTTTCACAATTTTTACTTCCGTCACGGAAAATTACTTTCACTTCCGTTGCAGACAAACATTTCCAGCTTATAATATAGATAAACAAGGCAACAATGTAGAATATTAACGTCATGATTAATTCTTCCCAAAAATTAAAATTAGTCGCATTATATATGTCATATATGTCATATATGTCATACATATATGTCATATATGTCATATATGTCATACATATATGTCATATATGTCATATATAATGCGACTAATTTTAATTTTTGGGACCATACATTGTATGGTCCCCAAGGGATAGTTGGTTATTTTTATCCCGGAATACGTTAAATTTTCACTGGGTCGGTCACCGCCTCACCGGGTTAAAAAAACTCAACTTTTTTCACGAGCTAACATTACCATTAGCTTCAGGTGTTCACTTGCATTTAAGCAACACCTACATAAGGAAGTAATAATTAAGCGATCCTACCTGAACTGGTAATGATGAGAGTCACCGTGTGGCGATACTCTAGTATTTTAGGATTATCTGTAGTTAAGGTTAAGGCTAACGATAATAGTTTCGAATTTTTACTAACTATATAACTAAATGGGCGTGCAGATTTAAATGGTGCTGTAAAAATACTTTGTTACGACTTTGCCTACATACATATGTACATATTTACATACAACTAAAAATTAAGTAGCTCGTGGAAAATAAGTCATCTTACTACTCTAAGTCATCAGTAGAAGCGACACCGTCCAATTTAGACAGTTATTCAGGACACTCAACGAGGTCAAGTGATCCACAAAATTATCCCCGAATCGTATCTTTAACGGGGGAAATGATTTCGCAATCTTTCTCGATTCACTTTTCCTCCCCAGGTTTTCCATCTTCCTCCATTTTTCCGTCACGTGGACGGACACGGAGTACACGTGGCCAACTGAGGCGAGATCAAGCCCCACTGTAAGGGCAAAATCCGTGAGAAGTATGATAAAAAATGACATGCCGGCCAACGAGATTACTCCATGCAGTCGGATGATGACGTAAAATGCGAAAACTATCCCGTTCGAGGTCACGCAGTAAAGCCCGGGAATGAAGAAATTTTGGAATATGAGATTCATCTGGGCGACCAAGATGCGGCATTGAGCATACGTGCGAAATGATGACATTGCCCGAGTTTCCCTTTGTCTTTGGGTTGAAAACGTGTCCGATTTTCTAGAAAAACGACAAAATCAGTGCGACAATGTTTGATATAAACACGATTTACGTATTCACGACAACCTTCGAATAGCTCTAAAATCTTGCAGATTGAATAGATCAATAACTAAATTTTATTAAAGCTTTTGGAGATCGGAAAAATCTAGGGATTTTTGTTACATAATAAATTTAATCATGTTTTTATGTTACGAAGTTATTCCGATAACCTACCTATGACCGACGATAACCCCATGGCCAAATGGGTTGCGATACAAAATGAGACCTTGACTGATGCACATTACATATTCTTGTTTTGACGGAGCTGTTTTTAAATTTAAAATTACCGCCAAAAATACCGAAAGTTTGTGTTCTTGCAAACTGTTTTAAAATTCTTATTTTGACAGCCTCTTTTCGATTCAAATAAATTTAGGAAATTTCAATCCTTTATTACTACGAATATTTAAGGTTAATTCATACAATGAGAATTCCAAACACAATTAGACTAAAAAAACCGCCTCGTTACTTTTCATTTAAATCTAACTCAACATATAAACTGCTTTTCAAATTCTAATGCTGGAAATAAGTACAAATATTTTTATCCCGATATGATGACCAGATATTCCTGCAACACTGTTCCGAAGCCCAATAGGAAATTGGCTATAAACAGTGAGGCAGATGGCCCGCCGTGGAAATACATTCCAGCATCAAATAGGAGGCACATCACGCCGAGGTTGTCGATCGGTCCTGGTGATTCCCGATTTAAGCAGGCAGATCGCATCGACCCAGCGTACGGCGGCGAACAAGGTGCGAAATATAATTGGATTCCGACGAAGATTCCTAACGATGCGCAGGATGCGGTTGCAAATACAAGGATCACTTTTAGATACGTCACACCATTTCGAATCTTATGGCTCATGTTACTGAAATCTGCTTGATTAAAAAATGTTTCCTTAAGGAGTTTCGACAAAGCAAGAATTTACGTAAAACAAAGTAATTCGTTATCTCATTTTTCCCTATTTATCTTGATCGTCCAGAAGGAAAAAGATATTTTTAGACGCGCAAACAAAGAGACTGTGTTCTAAATACTTTGCTAGACACCAAAGGCACCAAAGTAAAAATGACTACACTGTTAGAAATATGATACATATGCAAGTATTGATTTCTCTTTATGAAAGTTACAGATGTACTACCGCTTGGTATTAAGTAAAATTACACCGGGGGCAGTAAGCCTTTTCTGTGATAGAACTTTAATACCAGGCTATTACAACACGGTACTACTTATCGATACCACCTTGGTAGAGTTAAGTATATATACATGCGTACTTGGTATAATTTTAATAGTGGATTTCTAAGAGCGTATCGTAGGAATAAGGATTGTTCCAAACTCACTAACTTTTCAACAAATTCCTTTCAAATTGTAGAAATCCATTGAGCAGGGCTAGCCCATCGTCCTCCCAGATGAAAAATGTCAGTCGACTTACGCCCGAAGTGGCATAAGCAACTATGATAACAGTTGCCGTAAGCACGTTACGAAGGCCAATTTTATCTCGATTAAATAGCAAATGTGTGCACATGAGGAGCAGATAAATTACGTGAAATATCAAGGTCGCTTTATAAATTATATTAGATTTGGGACCGATCTGTTTGCATGATTCTGATTTTCCGTCGTATCTGTAGGGAACTGAAAAACTTAGGTTACACAGTTTCATGGGGTATACCCAATACCAAAAATAAGATTGGCCTTTTGATAACATGTCCAAATACTGAAAAGATTAAGAGTGGACAAAACTGGCAAAACAGAATTTAAAAAAACGAAAAATATTTTCACCAGCTTTTTAAATTTCCTGCAAAAACATTTATTTGTATTTTTATTTGCAAGTTTGCCCAGAAAGTTAAAAGTAGCTGAGCAGTGTCGTCAAATACAGAAAGACTTTATGTATAACCTACTGCATTGATAGGTTTTTTTTCGACCAGGAAGTAGTTTTGTGACAAAAATACCATTGCTTGTTAATAACTCACAAATAATTTCATAGTGTGTCCGTTTGAGCAATTTATAGTGACATGTTGTAATTAAATAAACAACGGTACTCCTAATTTTTTAAATACCTTTGTACGCTTGTCACTTTTATTTATTTAGGTCATGAATTTAGCATGTTTAAGTATGTATTTCGTGGCTGAAAATTAACGATTTTTACACTGCATAGATATACATATAGTGGATCTACTAAATAGTGGATCACTTGGTAACTTTAGTAGCCAAGTGGTCAAAAACAGGTTTCGAATTCTGAAATTCTTGCAGAATATTCCAAGTATATCTAATTTTATACATCCGCGGACAAAGAAGACTTTAATCTATTATCCATGTCGTATTTACCCTTTTTCCTCACCTCCGCCGTTAGTGCTTTTCCGGAAGACTTTGCAACTTCATTGCTAATTTTCTCCCACCGGAAGCAAAACTTTCTTGAATTATCGACTGTTTCGCAAAGCTAGGAGTATGCCTTCTTACACATAGTCGACATTTTTTTATTGAGCAAAGATGAGGGATGCATGTGGGGTTTCCATTTTTCGACGTCAAACTGAATTTTTTTTCGATTTCTTCCTTAATACTTGTTGAATTGTGGATTAGTCCAAGGTCTGTCCAAAAAATTACATTCTATATTTTTTGATACTCATTGATGAAAGGAATCAGATGGACTACCACACATTTCTGAAAACAAACCTGTGCGTCCCCACAGGCCTTCTAAAATGAGGGGTCCAAAACATGCCCAAATTTAAAGAACGCCAGCCAAACCTGAGATTTTTTGAGAAATTTCGAAAAACATTTTAATTTCTCTTCGGTTCTCAGTTGAGAGATACATTTGCCATGAAAAATTGCCTTTCCGGAGTTTCTGTCGCGTTATTAAGGACGTAGGACTCGTCATGAATGACCAAATTTTTTGGTAAACTTTTGTTGCAAAGCTTCAGAGTTGGTGCGGTTACCATTTTTTTTTTCAGTTCACGTACATTTTGCTGGAGATTTCTTTACATACGCTTTGACCCCCATTTTATAGGCCTTAATATGGTACAAGTGGTTTGTATTAATCTTTGACTTCATGGCCGCATCCGGCACCGACGTGGATGGAGCATTTTCAAAAAACTGCTCAATCGTTTTTAACTTTTGAGGGGTCGATATGATGGTTTTTTCAAATGGTGGTTATTTGAAGCTTACATTTTCGGATTCTCCATACATTTTTATGTATGTCTTGATTTTTGCACGGCAATACCCAACTCCGTTGAAATGTAGTCAGGTCTTCTTCGAGTCTTTATCAATCAAATTCCGGTACTTATCCAAAACTTGTTTCCCGACTTCTTCGCTTTGAAATCGTGTACGAAATTTATTTTCCATTCAAAACTTATGAAATTTTTGTGGCATGTGGTTAGATATATTTGGCATATTCCACATCACTTTCAGGTTTTGAAACCTATTTTTGACCACTTCGCTACTAAACGCACCAAGTGATCCACTATTTAGTAGATCCACCTTATGTACATAAATCGCGAAAAAATTACTTGGCATCTCAGTGTATAAATGAAGGAAATGATTTGAAGCTGTAATTAACTATAATTTAGTTTAGTCTGGTATATAATTTTACTGGAGGACACTCTTAGAAATAATTTTACTTTTTTGAAAAGCAAGTGCACTTTTTACTCCATATGAAGTAAGGTTTACTCCGTATCAAGTAAGCGTTACTCTGGATTTAGTAAACTTGACTTCATATGGAGTAAAAAGTGCACTTGCTTTTCAAAAAAGTAAAATTATTTCTAAGTGTGGAAAGTAAAATCAATTTGGCAGCAGGGTTATATATTTATGTATGTATAATATGGGTAAATGACATTTACTAAATGTAATGTAATCTAAAATACCTACCTTGGGTGTTATTGCTAAAGGTCATTGGAATACTTCACATCCTTAAGAGGAAAAAATATGTATGCCTTGAAGGCCACGCTTTACGGGCCTCTCATAAATTATGTAACGCGAGAGGGAGGAAGGATATGAGAGTTCCGTCACAAGATCTTCTCCAGGTTTGACCTTAACTTGGTCCACGGTGAAGGAGTAAGGAATGGGGGTCGTTTGACCAGGCACGCCATGGTTCGGAGTCATGGTTTGACACACCTTGGGAACTTGTTGCGCTCCATAACCACACCCCGCGATGAACTGTGGCTGTTGAAGGAGCAGGATGACGAGGAAAATTATAGTATGAAATACAGTAGCAGTCATTCTACTGGTTTATTGATGGGAGCTGTGACAGGAGTTGTCGAATTAAATATGTCGAGTGATAAAATCCAGGAGAATGTTTTACACTTTTAACATTTAAACTCAAACATGACAGGAAATGATTTAATTATATAGAAGAGTAAAATCATCAAGCTCATGTGTAACTACATAATGAAGCTAAATAAAAACTTGTATTTACAAGGTTATCAAATTATTGGGAAATACACGAATTTCATGTTGCCTCAGGGTCCCCTGGTAAGAATCAGTCTCATCTTGCCTCTGTCCTGGTGCCACCTTTCATCTGAACGTTTTATCTGCTCATCTACATCGTCTCGTGCCGGCAGTTTGGTTTTGGGTTTCGTTCAGCAAACAAGCCACAGCATCGTCCTAAATTCGTTCGTTCTTTCGCTCGTTCTTTCGCTCGATTGAAATAATTACTTTAATTGTTGTCAGCTTTAAATAAAGAAGCTACCATATCCTATTGGTCATTATGGAATAAATGATCGCAGGATATTTTCGCGCGAAAATCACGTGCCCACTTGATTACATTGGGAGCGGGGTGAAATTCAATTTAAACCTGCGATCAGTTATTCCTTACTGCCCAATATCGTCCATCTAGTTGAGTCAGGTAATTAACTTATGTTACGGTGTTGTCTTTTCTGTTTGTAATTTAATTGTCTTGCCTGTGCTAATTATGAATGATATATTTCGTATTTAAAAGATGACGCAGATTTGATAAATTAGTTTTAGCTTTACTTTGATTTAATTAATTTTCTTTCTGATTAAGAATGAGGAAAGAAAGAAAAATGAGGTGAAGCCCGATTATCCGGGAGGTTTTGGCGATGCTGGCGCTGGTCCATATGGAGAAGCGAAGAATTCGGCTGCTGGCTTCTGGGGGAAGCAAGACATAGACAGACAAGCTAAAGAGTATGACGACGCTGACGACGACATTGGATTTTTAAAGAAAAAGCGCACTCGCTACGTGAATGGAAGAAAGGTGGAAATTCCAGCCTCTGAGCCAATAAATCAGCGCTTATTGACCGTGGCGCAGATGAACGATCCGCACTACAATTGGGAGATCCCACAGAAAAAGACCCCCAGCGTCACAGCAGTAAAGGAAGAAGAAGAGGGTGATGACAAGGAACGCCGATTCTTGTCCTGATCCTGTGGCCAACATTGATAAGAAGAAGGGTTGCATGATCACGTAAGAGTTGTGATAGTTCTTAGGTTTCTTTCCATTCTGATTCATTCGGGTTAATACCGTGTTTTCTGTTTGTAGAAACCCACAAGGATTGACCAAATCGGAGCGAAAAGCTTATCGAGACGATGTGGTCAAGAATATTTCTCAGCAGATGACGTCTGAGTGTGTTCTTCGTTGCGAGAAAAGAGGAGTTTCGACGGGTCGATTTATTAGATCCCCGTCCGGTGAACTTCATGAAGTAAAAGAGGAAGCCGAAGAAGAAGAGAGTGAAGAGGAAGAAGAGGAAAGGCCTGTAACACCCATAACTCGCCGACCTGATTGGCTATATAATCCAAGAAGAACCTCCGCACCTTGATATGAATTGCGCTTGGATATGCAATCCTTGCCGGATGAAGACGACGTTAAGTAAATCTAAGTTGGATCAAAAAAGCTAAAATCGTTGACTAATCTCTGCTTTAAATGGATTATCCCAAATCGACCATAAAATTCTTTCATTGAGTTTTTTTTACTACTACTACTACAACTATAATACTCTAAACTATAATTCAGTAAAAGATGTAAAATTATTTCCAGCTCATGTCAATTCATGAATCTACAAACATACATATACTTCTTCCTTTGGTATTACATATTATTTCTCTCTGTTTATAAACTGCACTATGATTACAGTTTTTGTCGTTCGTACATTGCGGTGATAATAAAAATGTATAAATAAATAGGTTGGGTTTCTGCCATTTTCCATAAACAAATAATTTCCAAAAACAGACAAGCCTTATATAATTACCACGTGTTATATAATTACCACTTTACACCAACCGGGAACAACCAAGGTGACACTTGTGACCGGGTATTTTCCTCCTTTGCCTAATTACAGTGACATATTGATACCGCCCACAGCATTAAAGAACGACCACGTTTCCCATGCACATCTCCCGGCTGCGAGAAAACCTTCCTAGAGCATTGTTAAAAATTAGTTGGTAAGAAGTTATTACCAGTCGGTCAAGTCGGTGTCTATTGACTGTAGAAAAATTTACAATCCTGAGTATCCCCATGTGGCGATACCCGATTTCTGAAATCTTCACCCCAAACCACTATGGGCCAGGGGGCCCAAGATGTGGCCTTTAAGGCAGTACTTTGAATTGGCTGCTCTTGTATACCATTTTGGACTACAGTACCATGTTATTCTAAATGCATAATATTAAGTGAAAAGTTACACCCACTCCGGAGAACCAGGGGGGTAAACTTTCCCAAACACATTGCGGAGATAGGGAGAAACGCCCTTTAGCATTTCCGTCCATTTCCGTGCTTTACGAACTTGCTTTCGATACCATTCGAGAGGTTCTGGGGTGGAGAATAAATGCTGGTGCCGGAAACTGCCACTTTCGATCACAAGTGAAACCACACGCCTTCCAAGTCACATATATAACTAAATAAGTAATGAGCTAAATTGATTTCATTTAACTGCATTCTCAGTTAAAATCATCATGCGACTTATCGATTTGATGGACAAGATACGTGGGTGTGGACTGCCCATCCAGATCCAAAAGCCACTATCACTGGGGTGTGGCTATATGTAGGTGCCCCACATTATAATGTGGGGCACCTATCGCCACAACCTTGACAGTTGAATGTCGGATTACTTTTCAAATTATTGACCGATTTTCAAATTTGTAACTGTTTTGGAAACCTTAGGTAAATGGGCGAAATATTAATTTCCAGATTTTTCAAATTCGACCACACCCCCTCGAAATTAAGGTCAAAATTATAAAATATAATTAACGAATACCGCTAAATTTCAGACTAAAAATCGAATTTCTTGTCGAAAAATACCTCGACACCGTGGGCACTACCAGCCATGTTCAAATAGCCACATGCCACACCCGCAGTGGGTGTGGCCCTCGGAGACTTTTCGATTTTAACGAAACCATGTCATGTGACATATCATTTTTCTCAAGGCGATGAAGACATTACGACTGAATACTTAAAATTTACGAACCACACCCTCAGTGGGTGTGGTTCTCAGAAACTTTTTGATTTTAATGAAACCATGTCATGTGATATATCATTCTTCTCACCCTGATGAGGAGATTTCGACGGACTAACCTAAATTTTAAAACCGCACCCATAGTGGGTGTGGCCCTCGGCGACTTTTCGATTTGAACGGAACCATGACATACGATGTATCATATTTCTCAGCTCGACAAGGGGGACTCGACGGAATACCTAAAACTTGCAAACCGCGCCCCCAGTGGGTGTGGGTTTTAGAAAATTTTCGATTTTAATAAAACCATGCCCCAGTGGGTGTGGCTCTCGGCGACTTTTCGATTTTATGTCATTTGATATATTTATACTTTTTCTTAGCTGGACGACGGGATCTCGACAGAATTTTTAGAATTTCGAAACCACACCCCAGTTGCTGTGGTGTTCAGCGACTTGAAGCTGTTTTCTCCGATTTTGAATTTCCCCCACACCGAAATAACACCGCCTGTATTATTTTGTTTCGAATTGTATTTTATTATTATTTGAATTTCCATGAAAGCTCGTGTTTTCGGTTGTAGCGGTTTTGATTGCATTTTCAGTTCGCATTTAAATTCGTCAACAAGTTTTGTTTTATAATTTTAACGCTATATCAAAAACGAAAGAACTAAAACATTTTCTCAAAAATTACTAAAAATAAAATTATCAAAATACGTTTCTAAAAATTTAAAACTTTGTATGCGATTTCGTAATTTCGAAAAATACAGCAAGAAATTGTTAAAAAATACAATTGTTGAAAGTGGGATTTTCTCAATTTACATAATGCAATTCTAATTATTTTGTCGAAATCCCCTCATTTAGTTAAGATAAATGATATATTAAATGACATGACATGGTTTAGTTAAAACTGAAAAGTCGCTGCACGCTGATTTTAGGTATTCCATCGAAATCCCTTTGCCGAGCTGAGAAAAATGATATATGACATGACACGGTTCCGGTGAAATCGACAATTTTCTTAGAGCCACCCCCACTGTGGGTGTGGTTTAACAAATTTAGGTATTAAATCGAAACCCCGTTGTCGAGCTGAGAAAAATGATATATCACATGACATGGTTCCGTTAAAATCGAAAAGTCGGCGAAGGCCACACCCCCTGGGGGTGTGGCATGTGAGTCTTAAAAATTTTATCATATAATATATGCCTTAGGTTATCGTTTCACACCAAAATCTAATTCTTGTTTCCTCAAATTCGGCTCCTATATATTTTTGGCCACAATTTATTAAATCTGGCCCATAGTGCAAACTACGTTTAAAACAGTCCAAATAAAAAAATTAACTGCTCCCCAGGAATTAAGAAACCCGCTGATGCAGAAGACCACATGCCGAAATTCCGTTCTAAGTTATCATGAATACAGCGACAGACGGACAAGACATTTCCATAAAGGAGTTCTCACGCATTAACAACTGTTGACCTTGAAAACTCTAAAAAATATGTGCATACTACTACTTACAATTATTTGCACACTCATTAATATTTCGCAATTTATGCTGCTACCTCAATTCTCGCGAATTCAATATGATACTTAAATAGCTTTTTTACCAGGTTTACTATCTCGCACATATTTAGCTTGATCATTATCGCTAAATAAAGATATTATTGCTGTGTATGTATGGGCCTCATTATTTTACTAATGTTCATGCTCAAGCACACCTTATACATGCATGAACGTTTCTAATTATGAATGTCGCATGCCTCCTGCAGTGTCTTGGACACAATTGATCCCATAGCGTTAAAATTACTCTATCTCAAGTCACACATACATATGTATGTACATAGGTCGCTATGAACATGTTCAGGTTGACATACCAAAGCGAAAAAAAATAAAACCAGCAAGCAAATAAATCAGTACGTCAAAAATTACGACCCTTCACCTTTCTGATCTCTTTCAAAAACAGGGACGTCATCCCACAACAATTTTTCTGGGTTACCACCCTTCAAATCCAGACTAATTAATGAAATAGGAAAGTTTAAAGCGTATGAAATCAATTATGTCCGACATGGTGCATACATACATACCAATGTTTTTTCTTACGAATGCTTGCGCATAAATTAACACTCTGCTTCATAATTGATTTTGCAGTACTGATCAATATTTAGTACATACTCCATCTCAACGTTTCATAAACCTTTTTCCTTCTAGTGGAAGCAGACAAGCTTCTCTAATTTCACACTAATTCGTATTCAGGCTCATATTTGGCCAAATTTAACACAATGAACTACTCAATTCCACTGGTTTTCGCCGCATTATCACATTTCGACCCTCAGACTTTTACTACACACAGATTGAAACGCGACCTCGTTCAACCCCTCGAATTTACAAAGTTAATTGAAGCTCTCTCCTATGGAGACAATTGTTCCTACGCCGCAGAAGAAATTAGAGAAAACTTTGTGAAATCAGGTATTCTCAATCCCACGGAAATAGTTGAATTATTAAACAAATTCCAGTCGGCCATTGTCAAACTAGGACTACCGCTCTGCTCCTCGGAAAAATTAGTCATTTGCGACAAAATCGGTGCAAAATGTGTGTGTGGTGATCCTGGAAGACGCTCATTCTTAGGTGAGCACTGGCATAAATTCACAAATCAGTGGATAAAATGAGTGGCTTACTTCAAATAAAAATTTCAAACCTTTTTAAATCAAAAATCTATTATCAGACGAAAAAAATATTTGGATTGAGCTTCACAAAAAGGGAGATCGCAACTCACTTAGCAAATTTTCCAAAAGGTCAAAAAACTGCGTTGTGACGGGATTAACAAATTATGATTTCTAACATTATGAAAAACGCGTTCTGATATCATATTTTGAGTTACATAGTTTCCACGGAATTCTAAATGTGAGTTTGCAGAACCATCTCGCGAAATAAAAGCATACTCAAATTTCTGGGTAAATTTAAAAAAATGAAGTAGTTTTCCAACCAAAGTTTTGCGAAATCTCAAGCTTGCAAAATTTTTGAACGTTATGTTTTTATTCTCAATTTGTGCGAAATTCAAAGGTTTATGTACATACAATTTGCAAAAATTACAGGTGATAACCACCCGAGCGGTCACGCTGCTCGTTTTGTCCCGGATATGAAGCGTGGATTGTGTCGCTGGGGGGAAAGTACGACCTGTGCCCCGAAAGAATACACCCCCACAAAATCAGAACACTGCACCTCACGCACCCACTGCACTAGCAGAAAGACCGGAAACACTTGCCAACTTAGCGACATGGTCAATGAATTTGCTTCACGCGGAACCAATAATGGAGTCAAAGCATTTTTCTCCGGGGAGATTTGTACCTGCCAAAGTGATGATAAGCCCAAAGTACCTCATGAACATGGAAGCGATAGTAAGCGTGGAAAATCGCAAGCCGTTTGTACCAATCGTGGCGTCGATGGAGTAGTGGTCACACTTATTGCAACGCTTGCAATTTCGATTTTGATATAAATATAACCTTTACATATGTACATGGCTTGTGAGATTAAATACACTAAAAAATGAACTAATTTATTATTTATAAAATGTTCGACACTTGATGTGTTAAGCGTGCATAATTAAAAATAAAGTAAAAACAAACACGCACATGCTTGTTGCATACATATATCGAATCGTAAATCATTCTAGCGATATAAATGTACAGATATATGTATGTACATCCACTTGTTATATTTGTTGAACTCTATGAAGAAGTTATTCCTTTCCTGATAAAAAAACTATTTCTTGTAGTAATTTCTTGTATGTTATATTTTTGATTAGCACTTTCATAGTCTGATATGCATGCAACAGCAACTCTTTATCGTGTTCACTGGCGTTTTTCGTAACTTACAGTGGACAGTTTACGCCCCAGTACCAAATCTTATTTCGCAGTGGTATTGTCCTCCTAATTTTACAAAAGTTAATGCATAAGCACACCTTACATCTGAGTCAACAATTCCAATTAAAAATGTCACATGTCTACTAAATATTCCTTGTCTACGAATGCTACCGCATAAATTTCCACCTCAGTTTCATAATCAACTACGCATGTAAGTCTTTGCCAATGTGTAGTACATCGTCTCAATTTATCATTAAAAATTTCCTTCCAAACGGCACGAGACAATCGATTCTAAATGTAAAATTATCTGTTTTAATTTTAAAACGATGAATTTCTCAATTCCACTCGTTTTAGCTGTATTATCATATTTCGAGCCTCAGACTTCTACTACCCACAGATTTAAACGTGATGTTGTTCAACCCCTCGAATTTACACAGTTAATTGAAGCTCTTTCCTACGGAGATAATTGTTCCTACGTTGTGGAAGAAATGAGAGAAAAGTTTGCAAAATCCATTCTAGCCGAAAAATTGGATGAGTCGGCAGTAATTCTAAAATTCAACAAATTCCAATCCGACATTACCAAACGAGGACTTCCGCTATGTTCTACAGATAAATTCGTTATTTGCGATAAAATCAGCGCAAAATGTGTGTGTGGTGATCTTGGACGAAGTTCATTCTTAGGTGAGTAATTAATAATTGGATACAAAATACAAATAACCGTGCAATAAAAAAATGTAATATTTTTTCCAAATCAAAAATATTTATATATATATTTGTTTTATGTATCTTTCGTCATGAAATTTAATTATAATTCATTTACACCAGATCTTAAAAATTCTTACTAAAATGAAACACAGGTGAAAACCATCCTTCCGGCCATGCTTCTAAATTTGTCCCGAATTTGAAAACTGGTTCTTGTCGCTGGGGGGAAGGTACTGCCTGCGTTCCGAAGGAGGATGACCCCACCAGAACAGACTTCTGTACTTTACGCACCCACTGCGCCAACACAAAGACCGGGAATCCTTGCCAACCAAGTGACCATATTAACGAGTATATTTCACGTGGAACAAATAATGGAATCAAGGCTACTTTCTCCGGGGAGATTTGTTCTTGCCAAAGGGATGATAAGCCCAAAGCACCTTACGAACAAGGAAGCGATAGTAAACATAAAAGCGATAATAAGCTCGGAAAATCTCAAGCTGTTTGTACCAATCGTGACTGCGGTAGGGTACTCGTCACAATTTTTGCAACGCTTGCAATTTTGAGTTTAATGTTAGATATATAGATATTAAATTAGTTGTGAGGCTAAGGTTATAGTTTAGCATTAACTAATTTAGGTTATCGTAAGTAATTAAAAAATATTGAGGAATCGGTATGGTAATGCTCTTCTCTCAATTGCATGAGGCCCTAGGGGATCCTTGCCGTTTTAATAAGCAAAAAATTAGCAATGTATAACAAAATGAATTAAATCCATTATATTGTAGCTTCAATATTGGAGCTTTGAAGTGAATAAAATCTGAAATTTCACGTCGTCGGGTTCACCATGCCCCAATTGGAGTGGCACTTTCAAACAGCCAGCTTTTTGCGCACTTCGTTCTCGGCATGGCTGGCACAACTCTCGCATCTTGATTTTGTGTGGATCAATTCAATCCATTTTTTCCTCCCAAGTTTCGACTAGACAAACAAATCTAATCTCAAATTAATTTAAATTGTAATTCTACAACAATGAATTTCTCCCCAGTAAACATTTCTCTATGGTTCGGTCAACGAATTCTCTACGATCTTGTTCGAAATCTTACCGATCTCGAATTCTTCAATAACTCTCAGAGATTTCTGTATAAGATTCTCGCAGAATTCACTACAATCATTTGGTAACAAATTGTAAACGATTTTTTCAACGAATTCTGTGAGAATTCGTAGAGAAATTGAGACAAATATTGGACTTGCCAAAATCACTACAAATTTTCACCGAATTCGTAGAGTCGTAGAGATACTAAAGCCTGCGTCTTGTGCGAAATTTAAGAGAGCAACGAGGTGATTAAAATCAATCACTAGTTAGTCCCCAACCACAGCCATGAGCAGGCTGGGTGTCTTTTCCCTCTCGAATCGACAGAAAAGAAGACTTATTAAAAATCTTGGTGACGACAAAATTTTTACAGATAATTCAAGTGAATCATTAAAAGTAGTTGCGAGTTCATCATCAGCCAACACTTAGAACACTGAAGAAGCCAATTCATCGTCAACGAATTTATGTGCTGCACAAGTCGTTCCTGACCAGACTACCTCCATTGGCTTGCCGACTGACGACATTGTTGAAGTGTTTTTCGTCGAGAGAGAGGATAAAGCAATTCAAACGGATTCTTATGAATTAACAAACAGTAAGTACTTTTAAACGTCAGTCTTGAAGTATAAATTTTATTCGTAGTTCGTTTAATAATTGGTATTTTTTCACATTCAGTTATGAGACTTTTGCACTCCATTAAACTGGAACTTCAAGGACATGGACAGGCGTTACGCACCATTCTGGGAAGGGAGTTGGCCAACGGGAGCCCTACTGTAGTCGCTACGTTATCAGACGAGCTCAACGACTTGGCTTTCCCATTAACGAGAATGGAAGACATCATTGATTTGGATGATCGTGTCAAGAAGTCAAAAGATGCGAAATTGGACTTGGTATGTAAAAATACATTTGAAAATGAGAATTTAATTCTGTCTACCAATATTAACCAGGTTGAACAATTTTAGGCCATTATTATTGCAACTTGTAAGGGAACGGACGTCAACACTGTGGTATTACAAATCATGTCGAAGCTTATTGCAGATGATCTCACTGCAGATGATGGCACAGATTGCAGATGATGGCACAGTTCAGCTTAAAAGGAAAGCGCAAGAAGCGGTGTTTTAACGCGTTGGTCAATTTTCGAGAAGCTATTAATGGTATCATACTCCATTTAAAATTTCATGTTATTTTATGGAGTAAAACATTCAGTTTTTTTAAATTTCGAATTTATTCCTCAGATGCAGTTCAGGCCCATCCAAACACTGGTCCAAATGTCGGCATCGACAAGATTGACGTGGCAATAGCAGATTCGCTCAAAAAGGCTTCAGATCGTGAATATCAAAGAAAGAAGTGAGCTTGCATAAATTATTAAATCCAATTTTTAATTATTTTGTATTAACTCGCATTACATATTTCACTAATTACAGAAAGGGTGTGCCAACGGTGAACTTGGGACAAGCTGTTTGAGTAAAATAAAATAATGAAGTTATTCTATGTTAGTTACGCAAAAATTGTACTATCATTTGAATTATTGCAATTTATGTGGTTGAACTAAATAAAACGTTTCTACCAAATTATTGCCGAAATCTACTTAATTTTGCACAAATTCACGGAGAATTCTTTAGTTAGTACACCGAATTAGTGAAGAATTCTTTAGTTAGTACACCGAATTAGTGAAGAATTCGCCGAGATTTCTCGACGATTTTGCCGAGTTTTCTGCTTTTCTAATCGTAGAGATTCTCCGAGAATTAGCCTCGATTCGGCGGTCACATCTCAGCGATATCTGAGAGAAGTCACGCAGAATCTTCACGAATTTGTTAACGATTATAGCCAAAATTTTGCCCAAATTAATAAAGAATCTCTAGAGAAATGTTTTCTGGGTCAATTCCACTAGTTGTCGCTCTCTTGTCCTACTTTGAGCCTCCGAATTTTACCACCCACCGATCCAAACGGGACCTCGTTAAACCCCTCCAATTTACCGAATTGTTTCAAACCCTCTCCTATGGTGACAATTGTTCCCACGTTGCGGAAGAAATGCGAGAAAATTTTGTGAAATCGGTGCTGGTCGAAGGATTGGACGAGTCGGCATTATTTGAAAAGAAGGACGAATTCCTATCCGACATTATCAAAACCGGACTTCCCCTCTGTTCTGCAGAGAAAATGGTGATCTGCGATAAAATTAGTGCAGAATGTGTGTGTGGTGAGTCTGCAAGAAGTGCCCTCTTAGGTAAGTTAAGTAATTAACAAGAACTGGAAACAAGATAAACATCACATTGTAATAAAAAGTGCAAAGTTTTTTTTTCAAGCAAAAATATTTTCTAAAATTTGTATCCTAAAAATTATTTTGAAAATTAACACAGGTGCAAACCACCCTTCCGGGCATGCTTCTAAATTCGCTGTGGATATGGAAACTGGTTCCTGTCGCTGGGAGGAAGGTACGAGCTGCGTTTCGAAGGAGGACAACCCCACCGGAACAGACTTCTGCTCTTCACCCACCCACTGCGCCAACATAAAGACCGGGAACCCGTGCCAACCAAGCGACCATGTTAACGAGTATATTTCACGTGGAGCACATGATGGACTCAAAGCTACTTTCTCTGGGGAGATTTGTACCTGCCAAACTGATGATAAGCCCAAAGTCCCTTACGAACAAGAAAGTGAGAGCAAATTTGAAAGCAATAGTGAGCAAGGAAATTCGCGAGCTGATTGTATCAATCGTGGCGTCGCTGGCGTTGCGGTCACAGTTTTTGCAACGCTTGCAGTTTTGACCTTGATGTAAATAAGCCTTTAAATTAGTTGTGAGGATTATTATTAGTTACGCGTTAGACTAGTTATTCTCATATTTGATGGGCTAACCTCACTTGTAATTTGGCAGTTCTGCATTGACTCCTTAATAGCTATTATACTGTTGTAAGATTTAAACAATATTATTTAATATATAAAATTTTATATTACTGAAATTGCAGATGCAATAATTTCGAAAAATGTTTTTTTAATTTTGTATTACTAAAAACCCAGTAAAACCCATAAAACTCAATAAACTAAAAAAACCTAAAACCCATTAAAACTTTCGGGCTGTTACTCTTTGATTAAACCCCTAGGTTTTTCCGAACCCTGGTTTATTTATGCTACCCATTGACCCGTTCAACCTCAGTGCAATACGTGATGATGGTGCAGAATAATTAAATTTTGGAGGCCACAAAGTGGTAATTCAGTTTGCTTCAGAAAGATTTTTATTTAATACATTTTAAAAAGTTCAGGTAATATCAAAGCCAATTATGAGAAACATCCCCATCCGAAGGCATACGTAAAGGTACATTTTCCAACACAGCATTGGTTCAGGTATGGAAGACATGGCGTGTATTGCGGTTTGCACAGTGTACTCTGTAAAAAAGATTACAATATTTAATTGATCTATAAATCGTAATTTACGGCTTTACTATTACAATCTCTCGGGTGCCTTCAAAACTGCATTCTATGTTGCAGAATGATGCAAATATTTTTCGCGAAATTCGGATTTATTTCGGAGTTTCTCGCCAATTTAATCATTATGTAATATCAAATTTGGGTTTTCGAGAAAAAAATTTTTTCGTTCTTAATCATTTTTTTAAATAACGCAGTAAGACATCAGTAACTCCATTGTGACAAGTTATTGAAAAATATTTGGAATGTTTCTATCAACGTTCTTTTGTATGCGGATTATGAATTCATTTTTTTTGTCTCAACTTCCCATCTTCCGTATATTCAAAGGAAGATTTAGAACCTGGGCATCTCCGTACTTGTTATTACAAAATACAAATTTTATTACTTCTGAAAATGAGAGAAAGAAAATCAAAATTCCAGCCCTAACTTCGTAAACCTAAGAAGCATGAAAATTTTAATTTCGTAAAAAACACACAGAGATGTTACAAAATCTCCATTTGAATACATAAAAGAAGGGAAAGTTGGGACACAAAAATTCGAATTCAAAACCCGCATACAAGGAAACATTAACAACTTTGTTAGTGTTTAAATTAATGCAATTTTCATCATTACTGAGCTCAGGGCCGTAGGAGCACTGGTTTTAGGTGGAGAGCACTCTCCAGGCCGGACGGCCCGAAGGGCCGTACCGGCCGGGTGAGGCAGACACTAGATATAATTGACCTAGAAGTACAAGCCATGTTACTTATACGTAATGTTCCCAACCAACGTTAACATACTTATAAATAAAATATTGGTAACTCGATTTTATTTTATTTCTGAGAAGCTTCAATTATTTCACAATACGATACAATATTCAAATTTAAGCCTTCTGTGACGATTTCTGCAAATCGGTTGAGGTAGCAGACTACATTCCTGTGAGTTGAAAAAATTTTAAGTTTGACTCAATGAACCTATCAAATAACTTCTGGAGATGTTTGTAACGGCCATGCGTGACACTATCAATCGAGCATCAAGAAGGTGAACAGCCTATCTGTATGGGTTCGATCATGACACATAAATTTCAGTCTGCCATGACTACTTCTAATACTGTACATTAAGTACTTAACCCATATCATTAAATACATGATCCTTCACCAAATATTTTTTGGTATAACCAACCTTTTATAGCAATGCCCAGATATTATTCTTTTCTCCAATTTCGTAAAAATCTATGAATGCGTTCTAACATTTCCGCTCGAACACACGGAGACGCATGCTTTCCCTGTTTTCTAGGAGCTGTAATGCACGAAAGTGGTGTGTTATAAATGCTAATTCGCATCTATATTGATAAAAAATAGGCACATAGAAATTGGATTTTGATTTCAACAATGACCAAAATCCAGAGTTGGAAATAATCCGGATTACCCAATGTTAAAGAGAGAGGGTTGGGTTATGGACTGGGATTGACCGTTTAAGCACGTTGATTAATCCGGATTATTTCCCAACTCTGTCAAAATTTTCTTAATGCAACTTATTCGATAATTTCGGTTTCGTGGAATTTGCAAATCAAGTCTAATTTCTATCGACTGTGACATCCAAAATCGGGACATTTTGAAAAGCCGGTTTGTACTAAATCAGATTTTTGACAAATTTTAGTAACCCGGTTTTCTATACTTTGCAGAATGGTTTTACACCGTTGCTGAAAACTCCGATATTAGTTTGAATTAAAAAAAAGGTTTGCAAATATAGTAACAAGCTATACTTTAATCCAAAATCGAAATTAAATGTGAACTTGTGAATTTTGGAATTCTAAATTTGTCCATAGAAGACACTAAGAATATTTGTGGTCAACAAATTTCAAAAATTTCAATTCAGAATTTCTAATAGCGCCAAAGATATTAATGGTCAAAAACGCTATCAGGGGGACGCCCTCACCACTGTACTTGTGTCTGAATATATTGTCTATGTACATCTGTATTTGTGTGTAAAATATAGGGTTGCCGCGGGTAACGGGTCGGGTACCCGTTACCCGCATACCCGCATGATTCTTGCGGGTACCCGTTATCTGCGGGTAGCGAGAACTACCCGCACGGGTAACGGGTAGTTCAGTTTTTAGTTAAATTTCGACATACCTAAATCAGTTCACTAAGAAACTAAACATCAAGTTAGTCCATTTGCCAACAAAGGCGTCAATTTATTATTTATTCATTTCAAAATTTGCCATTTGCCAGCAACTAACGTTTATAGCGAGCGTGTCTTTTGGGAAGCCAAAAAAGCCTACGGCAGCCTCAAATGCTTTTCATGTCCCGAAAATCTGGAAAAAGTATTGTTACTCAAGTATAATTGGCCTGCTCCAAAATATCTAAACTATATAAAGCAGGCGATGACATCGCTGCTGGGTCGGTGGCTTAGGTGAGAAGTTAGCCTCTCCTTTCTCTCTCCACTCTGCAGAGAGAACAGGAGAGGCTAACTTCACTAATGTTTTGATAACGGGCTTATCGACAGGCCTATTTTGCACGTCAATTGGCGGGCATCTACACTAGTAAGTAATACTTCAACTTGTATTTGTGTAAGACCGACGAGATTTTAATTTGTGATTTGAAGGTGAAAAACCTGAATCGGATTGAAAGCAAAAATTTTTTTTGTATTTAGTCAATTTTTATAAATCAAAATTTCAAAAAATCAAACTAAAAATTAACCCTTTTTCGAGCACACCCAAGCTACACCACAATGGTCTACGGAGTATATAAAAAAGTCAAGCAAAAAATTAGGAATCGCGTGATACTTTCCGTTGAATGTCCACTTTGAAGAAAAACATTGGCAGCAAAGTTCAATTTTTAAGTAAATGTTCTACATCTTTTTCCTCCACTGGACGAAAACCATAATGGACTTGCCCCCAATAGTTTTCGTTGAACGGACTGTTCAATTGAAAGATAAGCGATAATTACTCATTTTTGGCTTGATTTTTTATATAATTCGCTAAGAAATTCCGGTGTAGCTTGGAAAAGCAGCTATTATAAGCCAAAAGGTCTGGTTTCCGAAACTAATAACATCTAGCCATATGGCATTCATTGCACAGCATTATCTCAAACTACTGAACAACCAAAATGGGCAAATAATTGATTATTTAATCAATTATTTGCCTATTTGATTTAAATCAAATTTATTCTGAAGGTTGGTTAGTTTTTAACTTAATTCTCATAACGGGTAGCGGGTAACGGTTACCCGCGCGGGTAGTTGGCCAGCGGGTAGGGGGTCGGGTAACGAGTAGCATTTTCGCTACCCGCGGCAACCCTAGTAAAATATACCTGAATTGCACCAAGATTGAGTTTAGCCAACCGTACCAAAATAAAACGAACAAGAAATCGCCGGAGTGGCTAAGATTTGGGGTCCGAGGTAAAAAGTTGTCATCTTTGAGAATGACAATATTTTTTCCAAAAATGGGCTATCGCTAACCATAAATATGCTTGGCTTCACCTATGTATTCAATAATTTACGATTCATGTCATAATTACATAGTTTCAAGATACATTCGTGCGTACACGAACTAATCATGATGCAGTTATGGCCGGTATCAAAGCATATGAAATAATCATAAGCCTAGTGAATGCATGCCTATGTAACTAATTTTTAGCACAAATCACTATATATTTGTAACGTAACCATAGCTGCAGATAAGAAATAAGCAAAAGAAATCCGCTATGTTAACTTTAGTAATTTTGCACATGAAAGGCCGGACGAGAGTTTTACTCTCCAGGCCGGACCAAGGTGAGATACGGCACTGACTGAGCTACTTACCGGTCCGCCAGAAACGAACAAATCCATAGCTTTGATCTCATCACCAGTCTTTTGGTCAATTGATGCTGCAGTTGTCATGGCTACCAACAACAGGCAACAAACTGCCACCGTAAGTAAAAACGATTTCATTTTGGGCGAGATTTTCCAAATGATTTGTGTACTTTGTGGGATGAAAAATACAAGTAATATTATTATTGCGAGTGCAGGCATTAATAAATACTTTGTCTAACTCAAGTGTTTTTCTGTACAATATCGTAAATGGAAATTACATTTCGTTGTTGAACACTAATTACAAGATAAGAATGTGTCCAAATCAATGCATTACCGATAAATTGAACAGGCACTTTATGCTCATTAATTTTTTGATTGGTCACAGATTACTCGTGCAGGTGACTAATATCGATTTATCGTGTCTAATTAAGTTTGTAACAAGTATGGGAAATTTGTTGACTTAAAGCAACTCTTGAACCTGATCGAACCATATCGAACCATTATTTTTACTCTGTTAAAGTTCATTAGGGTGTCCCTGCTTTGTAAAAAAAATCGCTTTTTCCGCTCACGATTTTTTCGCTCTTTTTGTAAACCGCACTGCGCATGCGATTCCGATCTTTTTTCCGCTTCTTCTGCTCAAAAATAAAATCTACTTTAAGATGATTTTTTCGCTCTTTTTACTACTTTGAGTGAAAAATCAGTCTCTCAGAGACATGTTTAAGGGGACATCACCCGATTTTGATGCCCTATGGAATATATTGCAATATCAGGTGAGTGTATGGAAAGTGAAGGAGGATTTTACTCCATGTCCCCACCTGCGCCCGCCACACCCCCTGAAAAGCATTGCAACCACTAAAACTACCGCATTCAAACCTTTGCCAAAAATCCTATTTTCATCCCATTTTGATAATTTTTGGATTTACATGATCTTAGATAGTTGTTTTATCATATCCAACATGAAGCAAATTTAAATTTTAAAAGAAACTCGAAAGTTTCCTGACCACCCATTCTCTGCTCCTGAATATTCAAGCGATAAAAAATCGGGACAGTCAAGTATTGAGCGAAAAAAGCGGATTTCAGATTTTTTAGCTTTTCGCTTTTTCAGATCTTTTTTACAAACTTGGGAGACCCTATTGTCGAGGAAATCAAATGACACTTGAATATTTTATTACTTTGTACATGTTATTTTTTAAGGCGATTAAAGTATATATGTACATAAATTTGGCTTCATATTAAATATTTCGTCTTTTCAAAAGACTCTTTTGCAAATCTAAAAAATACAACTATAAGCTATGCAAAAAATCTCCTAAACGTATTTAAAATACAAATGATTTTCACATATATTTTCTCTATTTTGACATTTTCAGAGCTTTTTAATTAACGCAAAGAATAATTAATTAGTAATTAATAATTAGCGCTGACATCTTTAATCTAATTAATTATCAATTTTTAATTAGAGAGCTTCAACTAATTAATTATAATTACTAATTAATTACTTCTAAAAAAAGTAATTAATTACTTCTCGAAAAATAATTAATTAGTTAAAAAAAGAATTGTTTTCAACGCAAATTTACAAGCTACAATATAAAATTACGGACGGCACAAATAATTACCGGCAACTCAAATTTATAATAATCGTTACATTTTAACATCGCCCATATTTCGGATACATTTATGTATCCTTTAATTGATGGAATGATTATAATCAGTCCATCAAGTAAAGTTCAACTGGAGCTGATGATGGTATTTGAGTATTGACATTGTTAGTTTGTTAAGATTTTCATATTAATTTTTGAGAATATCGTCTTCCATTATTGGCACTTATATACTTTACAGTATGCAGTTATTTATTGTAACAAAGTTGAAATTATTGCATGAAATTTAATTATGAGGGCTTGAAAATAAGTCATGTAGAATAGGAGAGTTGCCAGATTAAAAAACGCCACTTTACCTGGGAAAACGAAACAGCGCAAACCAGATAAATCTCAAAAATTAAGTAATTAATTAGTTAATTAATTAATTGGTTAAAATATCACGAAACTAATTAATTATAATTGACTCAGTTTAATTACTCTAGTAAGGTAATTAAAACTAATTTATAATTGTTAATTAGCTGAAAATTGGTAATTAATTAGCAAATTAATTGATTTCACTAATTAATTAAAAAGCTCTGGACATTTTTCCATCCTTTCATGTTGAAGCTTAAAATGATTTTCAAACGGTTACGAGTTATTATGATTTTCATCAAATCCAAGATTTTGCCAAACATCAAGCCATAAAATGTAATAATTTAGCTAATTATTTTTTTCTTCATATTTTTATTCCGCCAGTTATTATTACATACTGCGAGATATATTGTTACTTGGGTGGATTTTCAAGCTGCAAATGCTTATTTACAGTATATACTTGGCCACAGAAGCGTGGGGACAGAGGAACAATGTCCCCACGGTTATTTGATGTCCCCATCATCTGCTCATTCTAACAATGGAGGCGCAAACCATGTTCAGCCCAGATAATTTTTTGACCTTATTAGTTTGAAAGAGCAAGTCTTTACAAACAACATTTTGTTCGGCACTTGGGCAGATGCGCAAATTTCGGCACGTTATGGGCGCCGCAAGTTAGCAAAAACGCACGAAGTTGAGCTCGCGCTGGGAATTGCCCGAAAAATCGTGCGTTTTTGCGAACTTGCGGCGCCTATCGAGTGCTGAAATTTGCGCATCTGCCCAAGTGCCGAACCAAATGTTGTTTGTAAAGACTTGCTCTTTCAAACTAATAAGGTCAAAAAATTATCTGGGCTGAACATGGTTTGCGCCTCCATTGTAAGTATATAAACTTCTCCCACCCTTTCCCTACAACGTTAATGTCTCCCAACTTCGGCGGTCACTGGACAGTACATACGAAATGACATATGTACCTGAAATTAACAAATTACGCAGTTGTAAAGGGTTCTTATGTACACATAAATAATGCACATGACCTCAAGTTTGTCAAGTTCAATCTTCTGCCTTCCTTCCTTATTTTATTGATTAAGAAATGCATAAAAAACAATTCCGCAATGATACCAGTTGTTGAATAGAACACTGTATGTACATACATGCAAATGTACAAACGTACATATGTACAAGGTGTACATATTTTGTACTCATTTATCAGATTGTGTCACAAACAGTTCTTAGTCTGCAACAACAATACGCTGTTAAAGCACCAATGTACCTTTCTTTGCCAACACTCTAAAGAATGTGGCCACTGATGTAAAATATAGGGTGAACTTTTACATTTAAAATCTAACAGTAATATACGAGGTCTGAATGAACTTTATGTTGAAAAGATATTTATTTAGCATTGAAATGTTTTGCGTGCTGAATTGTTTAGTGTGCATTGGTTTATTGTAAAGAACCAACCGCATCCATGGCGAATTAAGAGATTTCCATAGCTCGTTCTTCAATTAATCTGACTTTTGAAAAGAATTAAACCCTGCAAGGTGAACTTATTCTTCTTCTTTCGTACAAAAACATTCTTTGTTCAATTCCGTTACTGTTCGTACCCTATAAACTCTTGAATAAAATGTAAACTGCATAAATACAAGCAGCACGTTGCACTTGATAAACATTCACAGTTTGACATCATAAAACGGTTTCATTTTCAATTGCCAAGCCTTCCTCGCAATGTTGTCATCATTATTTTTCGTAACGTTTGCAATTCTTGCAATCGGAAGTCATCAAGCGAATGGAACAGGTGAGAAATTCGGATTAGATTTTGGCCTAAGATTACAAGTACTTTACGAATAATAAATTTAAAGCTTTGTACAATTTACTAGTTAATAAAAAATAAAGGATCGGCTTTATTTGGTTTATGTCATGTATATACGTAGACAAATTTGTAGCAACTTATATTTAAAAAAGTTGGACGTGAATTGTAAATGCAAGAAAAATTACTTTGAAGTTTCAAATTCTTAATTTAAAAAGTCAGCTAAATTTAATTCTTTAAATTTGAAGTTGGCCCAGACGAGTGTGCCCTTATCCAATGTGCGCAAGGGTTCCGGTGTCAATTTAGCAACGGACGTGCAACTTGCCAACGAATTCGTGGTAAATGCGTCATATTATTTTTAATTAAACTTAACATTTATTCATCAAAAAATGTACTGATTAACATTTGAACTCAGAAGGTGGATCACCTGGTCCAGGAGGACCTCCTCGACTCACATGTGCCAATATTCGCTGTGGGCGGGGGACTTTTTGCGTCTTGCTGCAAGTGAATTGTTATCGAGCACCGTGTTTCCCAACGGTTCCGAGATGTGTGCCGCGTCGTGGGGGAAGATTTAATTGATAATCCGGTTGGTAATGTACAGTAATGAAGACTTGATCAATTTTGTTTTCCCAAAAAATTTGCAAGAATTAAGTTCGATAATCGGACACATTAATTTGTTAGACGTTTATTTGTACTGCTTTTATAGGAAATTAAAGTAATTTATTTTCAAAAAATTATGATTTTGTAATTGCATAGATATCCCTAAATTAAAAAAAACTTTAGTGATTTTAAACCAATGAAATATTTTTTCTTGTAATATGTTGATTTAGATGCTGTCAAACTATAAGTCGTAACAAATTAATTATTGCTAATATGATTAGTTTTACAAATTAATGAAATTATGAAATATCTACAATGACATGTTTTTAAAGAAACAATTTTTTATCGAAACCAAGAATCCTTGATTTCATTTCCAGGTGAACTACCCACTTTCTAAATATCTATTTGCGTTCCCCATCTCGAAACTGTACAAGAACCACGAGAAATGTAAGAACCGCAGAGAAAATCTGTAATGAATAAATATTTCAATTCAATCACTGATTAGCTTCCGCTTTATTAAATAAAATGAATCACTTTCTCTCTTACTAACCGATGTTAACAGCCGCCTATTCAGCGCGAAATATTCACCCGCCTGAAACTTCAACTTATCTCCAGATAACTCATGTATCATTCCAAAAACGGCATCTTTCGTGTCTCCACTCATCCAACTTTTCCGCATTCGGCACATCACTCTCAGCACGGCCTTCCGATTACTGTCCAATTTTCCCGCTTCAGTTCCCAAGTGATACATAATTTTGGCGCAAAGTATAATTGGAATAAGTCTCGAAAGTCCGGTGACAAATTGGCCTGACGCCGCCCAAATGATCCCAATAAACAAATATGCCAAAATTAACAAGGAATTGTACCCAACTTCAAATGCTATCCCGTTCCCGACAACAGATTCGTGTTTTCTCAATATTTGAACTACCCGGTGATAATTCAAAATACAGAGGTGCAGCTTTTCCTCGTCCAGAAATTTAGTCACTTTAACAATTGAATTGTTTTTCTCCTTTAAAAGAGGCGATATTCTAGTAAGAAACAAATCTCCTCCTCCTTTCCTTAATTTTTCTGACTCATTAAACTCTGAAAGCTCTGTCACAATCATTTCTAAACAGGCGTTCATAACTTGAATCGGAAACGTAATCCAGATCGACTGAAATACGTTAAGCGACCCCATAATATTCCACGCAACCACGGCTAACATCCCGGTAGCACGTTCCTGAAAGGTAAATCCACCTGGTAGCTTATCTTTAAAAAATGTATGTAATATGCAAAACATGGTGAAAATGTGGGCAATTAAGGTAAAGATGAGGGCAAGACTTCCAAGTACGGTGTGTCTCACTGAGGCGCGCAGAGATCTAAAAATTTGGCCATGTTTCGCCCAAGGTTCGAGACTGATGACAAAGTTCCCGGAAATATCACTGCTAGAAATTTGGTTAAAATCCGTTACCAACGAATCCCAGTAAGACAACATTCGTTTCGCGTTGAGAAGATGGACGGATATTTTAAACATGACCTGAAAACAGATTAGAACGCCGGTCACGTTGAAGGCGAGTTGTTCCGTGGACCGAGTCAGGTTGTACATGGTGGTTATCTTCCCTCCAAATGAGAAGTAGTGGGCGATAAGGAAAATTTGAAAGGCGAGAACTGCCAGGCTGGAAAATATGGGGAGGGTGGCCCAGGAAAATGTAAATTTCGTGCCATCATTAGTTTTAGAGATGGACATGGGAAAGTATCCGATAAATTGAGATATTCTGCTTCCGAGAGAGATTATAGATATTAAATTGGTCTCGAGAGATGAGCGAGAGAAAGGTTTGGTAGCGGGTTCCATAATTTATTGGAAATTATGTATCGTGAACAAAGTGTTCGGTGCGATGAGATTATAGCAACTAAAGAAATAAATTGAGAAAAATGCTATTTCACGACTCGTCACACAATTTCCCGTAATTAGTTTACACTGGGATGGACTGGCTAGTCAGATACTGCAATTCATGTAAATATGTACATTCAGCATACTTTTTCTTAAGTTGCTTTTATCCTTCACTCCTTTGCAACTTGAGCCATTAATATGGTTCAATTATTGCGGAATTTACTGTGGAGTAAGCAATAAACGGGTTTAAATAGCCTAAAATTTACTGTTTTTTATAATCGTCTTAACATTACAAATTACAATGGAAAGAAATCTAAGTTTGTGAAGTTAGAAAAAGGTTAAGGAAATTACTGAAATTAGTCCCGATAAGTAAGCGTTTTGAGTGCTCTCGTTGCTAATTAATTTCGTTTCCGGGCTAATTAGGTTATTAAGCAAACCAATTGCAACTTGGACAAAGAATTATGGAGGCTATGTACATTACAAGAAACGCCCAACATTGTAAACAAATGACTCCGGCATGGACTATGGACATTAAACCAAATTGGTCGTTCCTAGTGACGTCATTTATAAAACATTGCCGAATATGTAGCTACATATGTATGCATGGCTTATATTTTTTTACATCATTTAAATATGTAATTACTTATAATTTTGACATCATCCACAAAACGATTTTCTTAACAACTGTCAGGAGCCCATGGAACGTGGGGCAGATCATCTACGACAAGTCCTCTCTTAAACGGAAGGGTGGTCTCGGCACCTTGATCCACAAGCCGGATCGTGTCCAAGTCATCGAATTCTAGCGTTAATGTAATTACTCCACCATCAGCGGGCCAAGACATCATCCAGAAATCAGAATCGTATTCAGTGACGGAGAAAATAGATGGAGTCGTCTGTTCCAACCAGGCCAGGGCCCATTTTCCATACTCCCAATAAAGCTGGGGAACCCCAATAGAATTGTTTTTAAAGGAGATGGTAAACCCGCCTGGAAATATTAAACCGAAAATTTGGTAAATAATTTTTGAGGAAATTTACGCAGTTATTGGTAACTTTGTAAAATCCGTAGGTTTTGCAAAATCGAGAGAAGCCCTTGATCTGACAATGAGCTATTTACGAAAATTTGTTCCTGAGAAATATTTTTGTAAACGTTTGTAAATTTACGAATTTTACGAAGTTACTGACCCTGGCGTGAATTTCGTCAGTATGGCCAACGTAGCTACATATTTCTTAAATGCATATGAATGTTACGCAATTCCGTACCAAATTCCTATTCTAAATATAACTAACTATTATTTTAAAACGCTGAATTTTAGAAATCTATTTTATGTATGTAGTTACCGTTAAATCCATTTCCAAAAGCTCCAACGGCTTCTTCCTCAGAAATTTTAGGAGCAATTTTTTCTTCTTCGTAGATAAATTGGGATTGATGGTTGATAGTTTTTTGAGCATCAAATCTTGGCGGAGTAATTGCAGCTTTCTTTTTTAGTGACAAGTCCCGCTTTTTAGTAACATTGTCTAAATTCATAGGGGACAGCAAATTAGGTAATTAAGAAACATTTCTAAATTAATTATGTATCTGCACTTCATAAATTTTAATCTGAATACTTCGCAATAATTGGAAGATTTCATTATGCAGGGCCCATTGTGGCATGACGAAGAGAGGACCAGGGCCACTCGCTGTGGTAAAAATGCCCAATCCCAATTCGGGATAAGTGCTCATCAAGGATTCGAACGGAGGGAGATAACCATCATGAAAAACTTTCAACCATCCGTCATACATCGCTACGCCAAGGCAAAGACCGTACCCCATCCAGATATCTGGGACAAGTTCGGGATCCTCGGATGTTTTGAGGAACCCGGAAAGTAAAGGGTTGGACGGGACGCTCAGCCAGGCCATGACTTCCTGGGAATTTAAATATAAATTAACTATATTAAGCAGTTTTTTATTCAACTGGGATGAAAATTACATACTTACTTCCGGAACTATTTGCGTATCCCCGACTTTTCCCCGGTTAAGGAAGAAGTCCATATATTTAGCCATATCGTTCGCATTGCTAAGAATACCGCCGGCTGCATTGGCAACTACGACGCTCCTTTGATTTTCATTCATATTAACGATACTTTTCTACTCATATCATCAATTTATTAGCATTTTCATTCGTGTAACTGACTCGGGGGAAAAATTTTCATAAAATAGCAAATTTTTATCAAAAAATTAATTTACGGAAATGTGCAAATTGAAATTGTGTAGATCATTTTAATTTGTTTAGTTTTGAACTACGAAACGCACAGATTTTATCATGCTACTAATAACGATGTTGCGTACTTGATGCACGTCATACTTAATATAAATATTTGTCACTTTACATACTTTAAGATCTCTGAATTATAGCGAATGTGTTGATCATCCTTCCACAAGTATGGGATGGCTCGCTGCATCATATTGTTATGATCGTCCGTCTCCTTTATCAGTGTTGTGTCACTCATTCTAATTGAGGAGAGGAGGTTGCGTAACTACATACATAAAAAATAAGTAATGTACAGTGTCGGACAGATTTCTACGTCCACATAGTCGCGTCAATTTCATTTTCAAATTGTCACTGAACTACTGAACCAATTTTCATCATTGATATATCAAATTCTCACAAATTTAACGTAATTTCATAGCACATTATTAGTTTTCCGCTAAAAAATTTATTTTAGGCCAGAGATGTATTTTAATTCAAAATGAAAACAATTGGATGGACAAAAGTCAACGTCCAGTCAGAGAAAACATACAAAAAAAACTGTAATTTATAAGGAATGTTATAACAATTAATTTTTAATATTTGGTTGGGCCTCCGTTCGCTTTAAGGACGGCTTCAAGGCGTCGAGTCTTTGAGTTTACCAAATTCTTGGTCACATCTTCAGAAATGGTTTCCCAAACTTCACGAATTCTGGATTTAAGGCCCGGAATTCCTGAAAAAGATTGTTTTCTTATTTCTCTTTCAATGTGGTCGCACAGATGCTCAATGGGATTCAAGTCTGGAGATTGGGGAGGCCATTCTAGCTTCGGAATTTTTTTTTCTTGAAGTATTCCATGGTGGACTTGGCAGAGTGTTTCGGATCGTTGTCTTGTTGGAAGGCAAATCGTCGTCCAAGTCCAAGTTTTCGAACAGATTCCTGGATATTACGGTCAAGTATTCCCTGGTACTTGTATTGGTCCATAATTCCGTTAATAAATTCCATTTTTCCTGCCCCACTTGAAGCCATGCATCCCCACATCATTACCGACCCGCCGCCGTGCTTAACTGTGGGGTTGAGATTTTTTGGATTCAAAGCTTCTTTTGGATATCTCCACACTCTACGACGCCCATCTGACCCAAAGACATTGAACTTTGACTCGTCAGTCCATAAAATATGTCCCAGAATGTTTGTGGCTTGGAAATGTGGTCTCTGGCAAACTTCACTCGTTTGGTTGCATTCCTCGGTACAATAAGAGGTTTCCGGACTGCTCTGTGGGATTTCAAATTTCCCTTATTCAGTGTTCTTTGGATGGTCATAGGACTAACCTGTTTGCCGAACATCTCCTTGATCTCGGTAGATAGCTTTGGAGCACTAAGTGAGGGTGTAACGTTGACTTTGTTGAGCACGTGGCGTACTTCTCGGTGAGCCAAAATGGGTTTTCGACCACTTCTGACCTTGTTTTGGACTGAACCATTAGCTTTAAAGTTCTTAATGATTGTCTGGATGGTTGTCCTTGCTAATTTATACTTGGTCCATATTTGTCTCTGCGACAGCCCCCTTTTTGTCCACCCTTCCAGTCCTGAATGACAAGATCTCGAATAGCGATAGGAATTTCCTTGCGTGTCGACGCCATCATATTTTTCTGGAAGAAAATTATTTAAAAATTAATGCGGCATATGTTATTGATAGATTTATTAAGTTACCTGATTTTATAAATTGGAGAGATTTTTGTTGTTGACAATTAAAGTGAAGTGGACGTAGACTTTTGTCCGCTCAAATTTCATCCTCTCTCGCTCTGCACTATGATTCTCAGTTTTCCCAGAATTTTCAGAAATAACTCATATGTTTTATGAAATTACGTTAAATTTGTGAGAATTTGATATATCAATGATGAAAATTGGTTCAGTAATTCAGTGACAATTTGAAAATGAAATTGACGCGACTATGTGGACGTAGACATCTGTCCGACACTGTACCAATCTTATCTTATGTAGCAGGCACTTGTAACACACTTTATGACCATATTACTAATTCATGCCAAGCAAATTTAGGCACGAATAAACTTAAATGCAAAATAATTGTATGTGTGTATGTGTGTATGAAGTGCTAAATTTTTGCAGATCTTACCATCTCATCAAACGTAGAATTAGCCATGTGACCAATTATATGTCCAGCTATTCCGATAAGTCCATTGTTGTAGAGAAACCCATCCCGAAGTCCGCATTGTTCGAGGGAATATCTTTGTCGGCTGCGCATAAAATAGTAGGACGAAAGTTATTTTAAAATTGTATATACCGTAGAATTTTGAAATCACTAATATGTACGTACTAGTAAAAATCGTCCTCCCCCTCGTAAGCACTGACCCACATTCCAGTATATTCCGGCAGCGTGCAAACCCGGTGGGCCAAGAGGTCTTTAAACGTCACCTTTTCCGAGCGGTATCTGTCTCCTAGGGTGAAATTATAGCTGGGAGCAAGAATTCGAATCGGTACGTCTAACACGGACCCTCCTAACGTTGGGTATCGTTCGGACAAATATTTAATGATCACGATGGCCGTGAAGCTCTTGGAAATTGATCCGATCGCGAAGAGTGTGTTGTTACCGGCGGGTAAGCCATTTTCTCGATCGCGTAATCCGTATCCCTTGTTGTAGACAGATTCTCCAAAAACGATCGACAATCCGAGCGCCGAAACGTTTTGGGTCTGCATTACTGCATCGATAAGGGAGTCGATTTGTATCCGGGTTTCGGGTGGGATACCATTTTGGGCGGAGGTAAATGAGGTAAGAATCAGTGAAGCCAGGAACAATGTGGTACGAATTTTGATTAAATTTGCCATTTTTTAAGTAATATTTCACTTGTTTGTGGTAATGATGAATATTTTTGAATGATTGCTCATCTGTCATACAGCATATGTCACTTTTAAACATTATTATTTTGTATATATGCTGAATAATTTGTTATCGTGGCAGGTGTGACAAGGTAGCTTTAGTAGGTCGTGATTCATCCACTATTTTACAGATGAACAATGCACTTACTCCTGCTTATCAGCAAAATGTGATGCGTGTTGTGTACCCTAATTAATAAGAGTAGAGTGGATTCGATTTACTTATTAAAATGACATTATATCAATTAAATGCATGCTTTGGCTTGACAGATTTGTACAACAATTGTCTTCCAATATAAATATGTGCATAAATGTTTCTAACTCTACGATACATGGTTTTGATTTTAATTTTGTTAATATGAATAATAATTTATGTTTTACGTCTTAACTCTGTCCATTAATCATATTAGTAAATCTGAACCTAATAATCACATATATTTAAATAGATGTTATATACATATATATAAATATATGTTGTATATCTCTCTAATATCTGATCTCTAAGAGTTCCCATGAATCGGTAAGATGTAAACACATAAATAATTATTCATGTTAACAAAATTAAAATCAAACCCATATATCGTAGAGTTATAACTATACGATAAGCAATATCTGGATCGGTTATTTACAAATTATAATTCTGCCTACGATTATTAAATTATCACATTATTTGCTAAATTATAACGCTATTAATGAAATTGTCATATGTACTAAATACTGAATGAAGTATTTATTTCCCCTAAGACGAAACTCTAATTTTCACATTATCACTGATAAATACTTACGAAACTTGCAACTCAATGGGGAATTATGCCCGAAAAATTTTACGAGAATATAATCAATTACACAAACCAATCATCATACATGATGGGAACCTCCCTCTCATTCGCATCACCCCAAAAGCAAAAATCTTTTCTTCTTAAATTCATATTCTTTCTTAACTCAATAAAACAACTGCATTCATTATAATGTGCTTGATACCCAATTTTTAGTAACTTAACACTTTGAAATTTTGCAATGTTAGTGTCATGCTCGCACACATGAAGGTATTCCATGCCCTCAATATTTCTAGTTACAAGATGCCTAAACCTTGTCACGTTCGGAAACAATTTGAAAAGCTTACAAATGAATTCAGCGTCACACTGGCTAATCAATGAGACAAGTAGCGACTTAATTTGTGGGATTGTTTCTCCCTCCGCGATAAGATCGAAGGGAAATAGATACTCCCAAACGTCAAAGTCATTTTCTCCTAGCATAATTAAAAGCAGATGTTCCAAGGCTGGAAGAGTTGTCGAAAAATTTGCATGACCACCCTACAAGGAAATAAAATACAGTTATTTTCAATACAGGGGGTTAATTAAGGTATTCATAATTACTTCACATCTTTAGTATTCATCGTATCGTTATTAAATAGGTTACGACAGTCATAAGCGTTGCAAGATTTTGTCTTTAAGAATCACGTTACGAACAAATTTAAGACGCTTAACCCCTTGGGTTTTCTTCGTAAACTATCCAAAGCAGGAACAAAAAATGTGAACTAGATGTGCACAACATAAACATGGATAATACAGATAAAATGTGGAAAAGAAATAATATGAGATTTGTATTTTCCGTATTTATTATAAATAGTCTAGATTTTTTTTGTCCGTACCTTTTTACTAGCCACAATTTGGCGTCTAACTATATGTCGTCTTGTCCATATGAATTCTCTAACCCTACTATGGATACGAAGAAATAATGAATACCCTCAATACTGTTCAGATTTGAGTTATCCATATCCTGTATATTCTTACCAGTACAAGTTTCCGTATGTTTAGCACGTCTGGTTGATCCGGTCTCCAGGCGTCGCGTCGAAACTCGTATTGCTTTCGTGAATAAACAGTCAAGCCAAGATATTTTAATTTTGGCAAGTATGGAAGAGTAATATCATAGCCAGAAACAACCCGATAATGCAGCAGGTATAATCTAACGTCTCTAAACAATGAGCATTTCTAACAAGTAAACGTAAAATTTCATCCAACACCTGGAAATTTGTCTCGTAGTCTTCCAAATACTGCTTTGTGCGAAGATATAAGTGTTTCAAATTACAAAATGTCTTAATTGGGTGCAAATTTTCGTACATGGAATCAGTGAAAATGCGTAACCCTTCAAGATTTGGGAAAGCTGAGGGATTATTGGCAATTAGTTTCGTGACAAATTTCAAGCAACGATAGTCATAATCGGGGCAAACCAGGGGTTCAATACTTCTCTCCCAACCTCTTGCATCTAGGAATTTTATCGTGTTGAATAGTGGTAACAGAGTTGAAATCCAATTGTCCAAAAGAGGGTGGTAATTTTGCTCAAGTTCGACGGATCTGATGGCATACAGGTCATCTTCGTCTAGGTCCTTCTACCGTAAAGAATGGTACGTACATAAATATGACACGATTTTTTCATACATATGCATACTCTTAAAAATGATGTTACCCTTTTAGAAAGTAAGTAAGTACACTCTGAATTATATGTTAAGTTAAGTACATGTACTTAACTTAACATTTACTCTGGATTTGGTATAATATGCATATTATACCAAATCCAGAGTAAATTTTACTCTTTATCGACTTAACGTTACGCTGGATCCAGTATACATAGTTTACTTAATATATATAGAATTGTGAATTAGGACTGTATTTACATCTCAAAAGGAGAAGTTTACTTTTAAGAGTACATACTCCTAAAAATGATAATATAAATCCGTGTAGTACTATCGTGTCACAAGTCCCATGTCATATCCATTTTTTTAAATGTCAATGCCGAAATATTTGACATTTGTGACAAGTACTTAGGACAATTTTTGATTTGTGGAATTAATTACATAAAAATTAAAATGCCACAATAATTATTTATCATGTTTATTTGTCATGTTACTGAGTAGTTCTCATACGTTTTGACACTTTTGCATTGATACATCACGTTATAAATTTAATAAAACCCTAATTTCTGCCATGTATTTACATCAATGTAAATACAGAGCATCATGACAAATTAAAAATGTAAATCTCAACTCGTAAGCAGGTTGCTACAACTCTAAATTACTTACATTATGAAAGTGAAGTCCAAGAATGTCTAGAGAGAAGGGTACTTTTCTACATAAATGTTTCAACCCTTCCTCCGTCCAGTCGAGAAGATCCAGCGATAAAGTCTTTAAACCGGGCATCCCATGAAAAAGTCTGGACAATAATTTCCCTTCTTGCTCATTGCGGACCATCGTTTCAAGACGCAGATCTCGAACGAGCTGCAACGTCCCGGATAATAAATCCATGATTGAAGATGCCGAACCAGTGGAAACATTTATGACTTGATTGTAGAGGTGGTCGTACAACCCTTCGAAGAATTGTGATCTGTTAATATAAGTCCACAAACTTTTTGGGAGAAATGAAAGTTGTAAATTATACTCAACTTGGTATTTCTCGACGAATTGGATGAGATTCCTGGCCTTAGATTGTTTGAAAGTGGACGGTGTTATAAAAATAGTTATTGCAAAACACTTTGCTGCTTCGTAGTCCCATAATTTGCAAACGAACCGTGCAGTTTGAAGAGTCGTTGGTGGCACAAATTTGAGGACGTTGCTTAATATCTGGAACGTGGATAATTCATACCATTTATAAATATGTAAATTAACGCGAATATGTATGTATGTACATATTATTTGTTTAGCGTAATGCTCGAACTTACCAATCTGTTGTTTAAAGGGGATGTATCCATTTCGTGCTTAACTTAATTGCAAAGGTTGAATGCAAATTACACTTTTGATTTGAGGATATAAAGCAGGACGAGTATATCAAATATTTGAATATGTTATGTATGCTTCGAGAATTTGCGTTGAATATGGACGGATTTAATAATATTATTAAGCGAATAAACGTTGTGCTTTTTATATTTTATGTATGTACATATGTAAATGTGCGTAAGTACATATATATGGTACATAAATATGTATTACAAGCACAAAGGAGAGAAAGTGAAAGGAAAAGTCCCGTTGATCCTAACAAAGGTCGGAACGGTTCTTAAGAATGAAACCATTGTAGACATTGATGCTCTGTATCCATATATTTAGGCAGAGTTGCCACTAATTTTAGAAACATTTACGAGCATTAGTGATATATGTGTTTATTAAATAAATTGCCACCGATCAAAAATTGCTCTATGTAAACAGGACCAGGGTTTCGATTGGTAAAAACCAAATTGACCAGGGCAGCGGGAAAAAGTGGGAAAAAGGCATTTTTACCACCCACCAAAAATAGGTGGAAAATGGGAAAAATTGAAGAAATGGGAAAAACTCTGGTTTGGGGCAACCAGACACAACTTCTTTAAAACTGAAGATTTTCCAAATTTGACTTCATATTCGTGTTCTCCATCAAATTCTGAGAAAATAAGTTGGTAATACGGCTCATTTCGAACAATCTCTAAAATTAACATGTGTTCATATGGGAAAAGTAGAAAAACAATCAAAATTGTTCAAAAGTGCCTGTATTACATATCAAAATTTTCATAAATTCGTGGAGATGACGAATATGAAGTCCAATTCCGAAATTAAAATGGGAAAAAAATTAAAAAAAATTAAAATTATTGATTATTAAAGAAGTTAGCTTTCTCCATAACTAACTACATGGGCAGCCATATTTTCCCATTTTAGACTGTAAAAACCGTTTTTCCCGGTTTTTACCACTTTTTCCCACCTGCCGTGGTAAAAAATCGTTTTTGACGGGAAAAACGAAACCCTTAACAGGACAATTTAGTAATTTATAAATTTTCGGATCCCCCAATTTTCTTACATAATTCAATATATACACAGAAATTTCAGTAGGAACGATTTTAAGTAAATTTTTCAGTAAAAAAGGAATGCATGAATTCTGGAAATTTTTCATAATATTCGGCACATGTTTTCTCATCTGCAAATACATCTTCCTTGTTTCTGAAATTAATAAATTAATACATTTCAATTTAGGATTTTAATAAAGAATTCCAAAGCTGTGATAAACATATATTTAGAAGCCAATTACTTTATAATTACGCAGACCGCCTTATCCACCAAAGGTTGATCTTGATACACTTTCCCCAACAAATAAATCTCCAGTGCGGTCTCGACCTTAATTCCGGCGTAGATTAGCTTGCTGCATGTTCTCGTCAGGCGGTGCAATTCGTACCGATCCGACAGTTTGTACAGGTCAATGGCTCCTTGAAGGTCAAGGTCGTCCGTGGATCCTTGATACATCCAGTTCATCATGTCCATCACGGTGGCGTACTCATCAACTATGACGACCTTGTTTTCATTCGATTCTAAATTTTCACCTTGAAACATTTTTCGGAAAACGGGGCTCCTTTCTAAGTAAAAATTGACCGCATTTCTATGTAATTTACTCCGATTTACTCCGATTTTGATTAGTTTACACTGAGAATATTCACTACGAGTTCGCAAAAAATTTGGCTTGAAGATTCATTTGCGAACTTGGGCATTTTCCAAAGGTACAGTAGAATGTAGCTTTCAAAATTATTTTGCCATGCGAACTTGTAATGAATACCCCCATTATGTGCACAAATTTAGTATGACCACGTACTGCAAAGAATGAACTTATGGGCAGGGATTTCTTTCTCGTCGCAGACAATTGTCACGTCTGATAAAAATTTGGACATGAAATAATCCGAAAAACTTTCTGTGGAAATGGTATCGTCGTCAGCTTCATCAAAAGCGCTTAAATGCCGGACCAGAGGTTCTGAAATTTTAACAAATTAACTTTTGCACCTTATAAATAAGTTGGGAATAAAAATTTAAGAATTCTTCATAAATAATGAAGCAATTCATTGATAAATACGTAAAATCTGTACGTTTTGTGACATAATTTTTTACGAAAGTTTACAAAATAAAAAGACGCCATTGATTTGTGCAAGTCTACAAAAATTTTCAAATCTTGAATGTGGAAGCTAATTTTCTTTACAAATATTTGCAAAATTTTGTAAAAGTTTTTAGGTTAATTACAAAATATTTCACATTATCAAGGACTGCTTCATTATTTATTACCAGTTTCCATCAGAAAGTCCATCGTCACTTTGATGGAGTCGACCTTATCGGGGAAATGTGGCCCAAAAACGAAAGTACGATCATATTTCATCCCATTGGTAGTATCCCGAATGTACGGCGCCCCCTCAATGGAGGACAAGGACTTTATTCCGACACGGATTAGGACCGTGATCTTGACCAATTTAACGACTGGCTTTACAGGTTTTTCCACCAATGCGAAAGATACCTTGACGTGTCCATTTGATCTCGTAATTTCTGCAGAACTATTATGCAAACATACAAATTAGCGTAGAATGTGATCATTATTCCATTAATCGTGTGTTTACTTAATGAAATAAAATTCTAAAATATTTCAAAAAAGAACACAACTTGAATGGAAATTGATTTTTGAAACGACAATGGACTGACAGCAAAATTTATTAAGATTCCTTAATCATCAACAGATACTTAAGTAATATCTGTATTTTGCAGTTTATCTTTAAATTCACAACATTTTGAACCATAATTAAGTTCATAGTTTAGGCTCGGAAAAGAATAATAAATATGAATAAAATCTCACTCCTAAAAATGTATCAAGTTGATGTTCTCTAATTTAAAAATTAAAATCATTTCAAATAAAATTTTATGTATATTCGTACCATTCATAATCCAACTTTGTAAGTGTCCCATACCCAAATTTGGGGCTACGAATAATTAATGTAGGAAATGACGTGTTCTCGTTCATCATTATGGTATCGGCAGTAATTACCCAAATGTAATTCTCTTTCCAAGTATTCATCTGTATATTATAAATGAGGAAAATTTTAACCGGTTAACTAAATATTTAACAAGATTTGCATGTACTCACAGTGGCGATGCTGTTGGCAAGGATGGGTTTAGAAGTCGCCATTTTTGTCAACTTTTTTTGAAACTATTGGTATATTTTGAAATTGTGGATAAGTATGAAACAAATTGTTTTAATCCAGCTGGTAATGAGGGCTAAATGGCAATGACGAACTTATGTGTTACATAAGTTATCTGACTCGGTTATTGAAAGGCTTATCACGTATTTACGTTCATATGTACCAGGTGAAAAATTGATAAGTAGAGTTGTCCTGAGAAATTGATAACACTGACATGATCAAAGTTACATTTATCAAATTAAATGTTTATGTAAGATTTATTAGGCTATGTTTACACACGATTTATTAAATTAACGTAAATATTTACCGGTGACATAGATAATTGTTGGATGAATTCCTTACATGCGTATTCTTCAGGTCTGATTGATGACTTCCTTACCAGTCACGATTATGTAATGAGTCATTACTAATGACCGACAAGCAGGGTTTGAACTATGATAACCATGATTTGTCATTTCGGCGTGATTCTGTGATTTCTTCACAAATTTTGATTTCTGTCGTTCGTGATTTAACGATGGGAAAGTTATATGCACAGCTTATTTAAAAATACAGGACAAAGTCATGATGATATTTTTGGACAAACCAGAAAAATTGTTGGTTATTAAAAATGCTAAGGACAACGAACACTTTTCATTTTATCATTGCTGTTCAAATTTCTTGCACACGTGCGCAAGCCGGATTATGACGCGACATCCGGTCTGAAATCTGAAATCAAATTGACCAATTTTGAAACTTTACTCAACACCCACACCTGAAGCCACAAAAACAAATTAATCCAAGTTTATGTATGTAGTGACGAGCGGCTTAAAAACTCTAAGTCGACAAACAGGAAAACATTACCTAAATTAGTACACATATGCAGATGTACATAGCACCACTTTATGGTAATATATGTATGCGTATATCGTTAAACATATGTACATTCGTTGCAAACGAAATGTTACAAAAGGGTGAAACTAGACCTGGCTCTTCCGTATATAATTAACTATAGGGGGTGGGAGTGGGGAACCCCTGATGAGATCGGAAGGAGGGTGAATGGAGACTGATGCATGGAGTGGACGCATAAATAGGAGAAAATAAATAAAAATGTGCAAATATGTATGTATATAAATATGAAATTGTCATCGATTTATTTACATGATTATTTATTTAATCAAAACAAAATCTTCAAAACCGAAACGCTTCCTCGATATCAGTCCTCAGAAGAAGGTCATCTACATCTCCACCTATGAGAAAAGGAAAAATGCAAATGCGAAAACATTTACAAAATGAAATACGGTATAAACGGACGTCAGGTATCTTATGAGGTCCCTCGTGGGCGCATCCCGGGGGACCGATAATGGAGGCAGACCCCATCACTTTTATCGGACCCTGACCTACACACATTTGTTATTGTAGCAGTCGCAATTAGATGTTAAAGTTGCAATATGTAGTAATTTTTAAAAAATGGTTAGTGTAACGATGTGCAAGTTGATGTAAAAAAATACGACGCCCATAAATCAGCTAACACATATACATATATGTATGCACCTTCAATAAACTCTTACAAACCGATATAAAAAAGTAGCGTCAGAATGATCGAAATGTCGTTTAAAATTCCACCGTATCTGACAATTATGTATTTTTGACCCTTGACCTCGTCCTCAAGGTCATGAGGTCATAAATATTATTGTCCTTGAAATCGCCGCCAAATTTCCTTGGAAATGACATCCCATATGACAATTATGTCTTTTTGACCTTTGACCTCGTCCTCAAGGTCATGAGGTCAAAAATATTAACGTCCTTGAAATCGCTGTCAAATTTCCTTCAAAATGACACCCCATATGACAATCATGTATTTTGTGACCTTTGACCTTGTCCTCAAGGTCATGAGGTCAAACATTTTGACACCATTGAATTCGTGGTGAAATTTCCTTTAAAATGACACCCCATATGAAAATTACAGTTAAATTTAATTTGGACCACACCCCCTGGCGCGGTGGGGTGTGGTCTGATTGACCCCACTTTCGAACTCGGTCGAGAACTAAAAATTAGAAGCACAATGGCGAAAACCGCGTTTGATTATCTTGACTCGTTCTGGAGATATCCTGCTGACGGACGGACAGACGGACGGACAGACGGACGGACAAAACGATCACAATAAGTAGCTGACGCTACTTAATAATATGTTAAAAGCTGTATGTATGAATTTTTATGTAAAAAGTTAAGGAGACAAAGTGTCTCAAATTCCCAGATTTGAAAGGAGCGGTGTGATTGGATTGGAGGTTATTCTTTATTCTTTTTAGTGTGTTAAGTATATGGAGAGCACGCCGTTCTTTTTACTTACCAAGCAGACACGCAGTAGTGAAGGTGTGGAATTTTAAGTCGTGAAAGTAGTTATTTTTGGGTTGACAATTAGCCAGTAAAATTGTTTAATAAAGTAGTAGTTTGTTTGTCATTTAACAATACGACCTCTGAAAGTGTATTATTTCCATCAACGAATAATAATACGTTATATTTCACATTAGAAAGGGCTCTTATTAACTTCAACCGAGACACATTAAGTAGAAGCGTTTTCTCGGGTAGAGATTAGTCGGGCGTTCTACAAATACATACCCGGGCTGCTCACGACCACTTTTCGGAAAACTTCCTTGTTGACGAGGCGTCTGTCACGCCACAATTCGCGTCTACACCACCAGCGTCTGATAACCACAGTTGCCACAATTCCACACACAAGTATGGCGGCGGCGATTCCCATACCAACAAACACACCTATATACGCAATAATAATCAAAATTAGTAATACGACGATGATGATGAAGATGCATATGTTTGCATATGTACATACATAAGTATTTTTATAAGCTTGCTTAATAACGCAAAAAGAGGTGGGCGGGTAGTCACGGCCCAATGAAATCGTGTGTATGTGACGCGTGTTAAAAAGGGATGGGTGGGTGTAAAAAAAATTATGCGTTATGAAGTTAGCAACGTCCCCCTTACCCATGGCGAACCCTTCTCCTCCGCATTTAGGAGGAGGTGGGGTCGTCGTGGTCGTGAGAGACGAGCAGCCCTCCGTGGTAGCGATGGCCCTCCTGAGGAACTCATGGGGTGGGGCGCTTGGAGAGTCAGATCAGATATCTCAGACCCGTCTACTCGTACCCCCCAATAATTACCGTCCGCCACACATTCTCCGCAATTTTGTGGGAAGGACATCTGTCAAAAAATTAATTTAAAATAAACATTCGAATTTTATCATGAATGAAAGTGCACTACCTTTATTTAATTGATTATTTTGGTGTTGCGGTCCTAGATCATCAGTCACTCGTTCCCCTGGAGATGGATGGATCGTGAATGCATAGTCCGTAAGGAAAGTTTACCACGACTAAGGATTAGTTAGCTTTCAAGATAATCCCATTTGAGCATGTAAAAAGATATTCGGCCGGATACGAAGAATTTAGTTTGCATAGTTGCCAGCCCGGATGGGTGATTACATAATCAAACTTTTTTTGTTCACACAAAATGAATGTGCCAAAGCATAAACATAAAAATCATTAATACATTTCCTGTATCCAAGATTTCTCATATCTCCTAAATATTTTGCGATTAGCCACATTAACACTTACGTTTCGTACTTCAGGCCAGAAACATACTAAAGGAGTCCATATTATATTATGCAAACGCCTTTGAAATCCGTCATTGCATTAAATACAATGGTTAAATACCCCTGTTTTACTCAGCATGCTACCCATGTATTTAGGCAACTGTGGCGACATCTTGTCTAGGATCAAATTTTGTGACACCAGAAGCCAGAAAACAAATTAGTATAAATATGTATAATATTTCGTGATGAGCGGTTTAAAAATTCCAAGGCGACAAACCGGAAAACATTAACTAAAAGTAAATGTGACTTGTAAGGAAGTCATGAGACCTGAATGCGTATAAGGCATTCATCCGACAATTATCTATGTCTCCGTTAAATTTTTGCGTTAACTTAATAAACCTTAGGCAAACATAGGTTAAATCTTACAGCATTTACACACTTAATTTGATAAATATAACTTGCGACATGCACCGCAGAAGACACATGATGACTAGAAACTCATGCGGATGAATTGGGGAAAATTACCAAAAGAAAACAACAATGGGGTAAGATTTAGATTTAGCAACGGGTCGAAAAATTTTACTCAAGGTTGGACAAATTTTACCCAATTTTTGTGTCCTCTATTTTACGCAACTTTATTTAGTTGTGTAAAATAAAGAACTCTAGATAAACTTTATTTAGAGTCTAATGATGGCGATACATATATTTTGCATACCCATGGCGAACTCTTTTCTTCCCTCGATAGCAGATGGGGTTGACAAACAGCCCTTCATATTGGCGACGATCATCCGGAAGAAGTCTGGGGGTGGGTCGTCTACGGAGAAACAAATCTCAGACCCGTCTTCTTTCACTCCCCACAAGAAATCATTCTTCCCCACACAATCAACACAATTTTGAGGCAGAAAGGACATCTGCGAAGAAATTTTTTAAAAAACGTACGATAAGCATCTGTGAATCTTATCAAGAATTAAAAAACACTTACCTTTAATAGATAATTGATTATTTTTTATTTTGTGAATTGCTGTAGCTGTGGTTGGCTCGTTCTCGCTTGCTCGATTCGCCACTCCCGCACTTTTGCGTATGATATGCGGCAAATATGAGATTGCATATATATATATATCAGGAGAGCGGTTATGAATTACGAAAAATCGCTGAAGCATGTATATTTAGTATTTAGAAAAGCCAACATATTTAGTAAATATATATGTACGAAAAGCAAGAACTTTCGCATTTTACAAATATGCGACCTGATGTGTTTCTACTAATTTTGATGTTTAACATAAAAATCAAATTTCAAACTTTCTCATATTCGGCTCAAGTCACATATGTAGAAAAGCGTAG